>NW_009616351.1:0-10821 GCF_000690535.1 Cariama cristata
ATCACAACCTATTCATATGAAAACTTCAAAGTGCCTCATCTTCTGCAGGACTTTACCTCCAATTATCCAGCTGAAGTTAATAACTCAACCTTATTTTATTTTTCACTGTAAAGAGAAGGGCAAAGATAAAGAAGAGGAATTCCTGGAGTATATGAACTGAGAACAGTGGCAGGAGTGAAGTTTGCCGAGCTCCTGCAAGCCTTTGTAGGCTTGACGGCTTTTAGAGGACTTTTCAGCCTTAGAGTTTATCTAACTTCCTCTGGAGACAGAACTGGCCATGAACTGCTCCCAAAAAGGAGAATTAGGGACATTTGTTCTTTAAATATGCTTCATAATTGTATTTGATGTTGTCCTATGCTTGATACCATGTAGATATTAATTAAGTACAAAAACCTATTTCCTCTACTTTGTTCAGGCAAAAAAAGTCAACCCTGGTAGGTTTCACAATCAAAACTATAATCTCTCTCAAGTATGCGAATTAACAATTAGAACACCTCAACAATGGAATTCTGCTAATCCCTCCACAGGAGAAAATTGGTTATCGGCCTACAGAACCAATTAACCAAACAAAAGCTGTTTAAAGCAGAAAAATAGACAGAAATTTTACTAGATTTGAATTGTTTTACACCCCAGATAGACAGACCCTCCCGCTGTGGAGCTGGATTTAGTTTATTTTTGTGTGAGTAAGCTGCTGCAAAAGGGGTTGGGTTGCGACCAGCAGGAAATGAAATGAAGTTCATTGTTTGAGGAGGTAGAGCATGGTCATTGCAAACTAGATTCCCACATCCCACTCTGCCTGTGAACTTCAGCATGAGATTATAAAAATACTACAGTTCCTGCAGCATTTCTTGTACTTTCGTTTTCAATGCCTCATACCATCCAGTGCTAAAGACAAGATAATGAACTAGCTGGACTACTGGGCTCATTCAGCTTTTCATTTCCTTAGGACAAATGTTTCTGTTTACTATCTAAGGGGATCTCATGCTATGGTTTTGGAAATCTCTGTGTAACAGCATCAGCTACCCCTGACATCCAGTCACAAACACAGTTATGCAAATTTCAAAAAATAACTAACATAGATCACTATGTCATATTTGGCTAACACAACCATTGTCAAAAAAAGGAGTGTATTATCTCTGGGTGTGGCCAATCTGAGTACTAACACGTTTTAAATTTTGACCTACCTGAGGGGAACACCCAAATCATTGAAGGAGGTGGTGCTGGGAAGAGGCGTGTGAAAAAACTCTGCACCTACAGAAACGCTGTGCAACTTGGCTGTCTTCCAGTTTCATAAAATAAGGGAAACATCATTTGTGCAGGTGCAATATAACTCATTTTGGCTGTGTGTGAAAATAAAACTTTCATTCAGAAAGCATTACTTGCTCTAACATGATTTTGCTTGGGGTTGGAGTGTAGCTGAGAGAGAAGATATTAGCATTCTGGAGCAAGCCTACAAGAACAAAAAAAGCTTAAACATTTCTTAAAAAGAAAAGATTAGAATAATTAAATGTACCTTTTTAAAGCCTTTTAGTTGAATACAAAAGAAGCTAAAAAAAGAAAATATAAACTGACCGTTCTGGAAATTGCAGCCTTCTGTCTGTGGAATGAATTTAAAGCAAAGAATGGCTATACATCATCCTCTTCCTTCTTCCTCTTGTCCCCTCAGTGTGCCTCCATCAGCCGTAGCTCAGCTGACTTTACTGTACCCCTCGTCAAAGTACAACAGTAATATTCTTCTTTGGATTATACACTTTGACTCCATTTTTTTTCAAGAGGATATTGTTATAGCAGTACCTATGGCACTTATGGGCATTGTGTAAGTTGGCTTTACTGTGAATTTACAGCTAGTACCTCCATAGTATATGACTGCTTTTGCAAAAGAATTTCATGTATCTACAGAGTCCAGAGTCTTCTAGGTACACTACATATCTCCTGGGGAATATGATTTAAACTCACACAAATTGAACAGTAACATTGCAAGTTCTGGGTAATACTTATGTTTCTGTAAGTCAGAGGATCACTTTGGTTTCATATCCAGACACTCAGTTTTGTAAGTCTCGAAGTTCATCCATCGATCCTAGTTATAAGAATATCTTACATTAACTGGAAAGACAGGCTTGCTGGAATGAAATGTTTATTTACCAATGTCTTTTAAAAGAATAAGTTATTGCGGATTGTGAATTGCATAAACCAATCTGTGCTTGAAAGAAAGCCTGTGAAAGCTGAAGCCCAGTTCTACCTGCCTAGATCTCTGAGATGACCCACCCACCAGGTATATTATTTCTTCCCTTGAAATACTGTCAATTTGTTTATTCCTCTTTGTGATCTGGAAGTAAAAAAAATATTTTGGTCTGTTCCTGCCCTCTATAATCCACTTCATGTGTTTTGAAGTCATGGGAGCATCATTATTTATTTCTAAAGGAAGTCCAGCTGAATTGCCTACAACTAAATCTTGCACTTAGAATTCCATTAAACAATGAGGTGCATTTAGGAAGCCAGAGAGAGAAAACATATTTAATAACCTGGAGGCTGGGTGCAACTTCATGTTGCTTCAAAGTAGTTCCTATTTTAAATGCTAGTATTGCTTGAGGCCAAAAACTGACTTTATTGCATTTCAAAATGGAAAAAAAAAAAAACCAAACAACCATGCACCTGCTTTTGTAACAGACTTAAAAAAAAAAAAATTACTTACACTTATAGAAGGAATACATTGTGTAGATCATATGTGTCATCAGTTTAACAACAAAAACTTGATAATTCATTCTCTGAGCAAAAGAAAGCATGGAGGTTCAACCTATGTTGGTTCACTGAAACTATAGTACATTAAAAGAGGCTACAACTCTACAGTATAAAGTGGAACATCTGGGTTATCTTTCTAGCTCTGACCTGCTCTGTCACTTTACGACAGATCCCCAAAAGACTTTGTTATTAAAATGCAAATCATAGTAAATATCATAGTTAAATATCTAAGTTAAATATCTAAGGCCAGGTCTGAAAGAAAAACACTCAAGTACATAAAGTTACATTCATGTGAGATTTAGACTCTTAACTGCAAGATTTCTAAAACTCTTCCAAATGGAACTCACTTTATTTGCAGCTAATTTCATGATGAAAATAATCCGAAAGGTGTGTGGCACAATTAGGACTGTACACTGCTCTCCCATGGAAGGTTGCAAAGATGAGTCAGAGGAGAAGGAAAACTGCACAAGACAATACTCATTAGTTTCCAGAAAACTTATCCTTTAGGATAGAATAATTTATATCCACAGAGAACAAAAGAAGGTTTTCCATTTGTTTTATGCCACACAATCTGAGGGCTGGCAGAAATGATGAGTCTTTTCTATTTGCTAAAAGAATGGGAACAATTGAGGTTTATTAGTGAAACTCTAGTAAAAGACACCTAAATATTCTCATTCTGAAATTTCTTTTCCCTTATTTGTAACTTAAACTGTAGTTTCCATATGTTTTTTTCAGACTGAAAATAATTTTTTAAATTTTGAGCAACCATGCTCAAACTTTTCTGAGCCAGAATGTGATATACATGCACTTGCACACACACACTCACACATAAACACACATGCTATATTTATAGGTACTGTTACTTTGAGACAGCAATATAGTATATAGTGCTGGAGCATTCCAACAGTACAGATATCTTCTGACAATTCAGTGAAAACCCTTTGTATCTGGCCAAGGTGCAAAGATTTCAGTGAAAAGATTTATCAGCTAAATGTAACCTTTTTTATATTCCATTAACATTGCTAGTTGGAATTCCCATGTGCACAATGTTTAATATACAAGGGGAATGAAAATTCTAATTCTGAGATTTATTCATTTCAAAGAGATGTACATAAGAAATCCAGGAAATTTTTATTTGAAGGCTCCTGTGAAATGTGATCTGTGAGGATCAAATAAGATAGCTAGATTATATGACATGTACGTGTCTAAATATACACATCTTTCAAACAGAAACCACATTTCTGATACTACAGAAACAAAAATCACAGAGTATTAAACAGAAATCACATTTCTGTTAAGGTTACTAGTCCTTTCAGTAAAACGTAGGCACAATGCATCTAAAATGTCCAGGGTACTCCTACAGTCTGTGAACAAACCCCATGTATTTCCAGACTATTTTTGCCCCATTTTGCATGGCTAGAACAACCACAGTATCAGACAGCCATACTTCATCTTGTACATTTGATAAAGCCACTGTGAGAAGACAGGCAAAGGGGAAAACAATGGAAGCAAAGTTGTGACCTGCTGTGAGCTGGCACAGGCTGTGGACTCAGTTTCTATGCAGAACGGCCACTCCACAGTACTGCATAGTCTCCCAAACTCAAAGATACTAGCAGTGGTTGTGGTCACATAGGAAGTGAATGATGCTATTAAATTTTTACATTTAATCTGACAGTTTGTTTTAGCTAGGGAAACTAGCTTCTTTTTTTTGTAAACCAATTCTTTTTTTATAATTTTTAACATTACTTTTCCAGCAAGCACACAGTTAAATTGACAGGACTTCATTTGTAATCCACAGAACAATAGATGACCTGAGTAAAACTGTGCGCTATCCTCCAGATGTTGTGTTCACTGGAACACCTGGAAGAGCCACAGGAGAGAAGCAAAATTGACCGCTGCATTTGCTAAAGTAGCAGCTGTATTTTCAGCAGGCAGAAGACATCGCCCTACCTTCAGCACCTAGCAGTTCCATGCTTTCTGAATTCATTAAACATTTAACTTAGCCCATCATACAGCTACAGGCATGATCTATTTCCCATGGAAAAAATCCTAGTGGTTCTTCCTTCCCTCAAGGTAAAATAACATGAAACCGCATTTGTAGCTTTTAGAGCTCGATTTAGTGCTCATCCTAATTTAGGTGTGGACTTAACTGCTTTGCTGGGTTCACACTTTCTCTTGCCTCAACACTATGCCTCTGTAAATCTCCAGTGTTATCTGAGGATGTGGGAAAAGTAACAGCCATGTTCCACCAAGAATTGCTTGAAAACAGCCAGGTTATATACCACAACACTAGTAAAGAGGCTTGAATTAGAGATACATACTTTCCTAGCATACAACTTAACAGCAATATCATAAAGCTTTTTGTAAGAATTTCATTAAATTGAAGAAATACGCAGTACCAACAGCAGCAAGAGATTGGACTTATGACCTAGTGCCATTCCTCTATATTTTATGTACATTACACAACATCCATATGTTCAATTATTGCTTCTGCCACGTTAAAAGGGTATAGTCCAAATTGGAAGATTTTTAATGCTCTAAAACATACTAAATAAATACTTTAGAGAGGCTAAGTATAACAAGTCTTACAAGTAAAGATACAATTTTGCTTAATTTTTCCCCTTCAGTAATTTCAATTTTAATAAAGTCTTAAATATACAAGGTTCATGTAAAGTTAAGTTAATTGCTTGGCTTCCGTAGAGTCCCTCAGGTCTTATACAGTTTTCTCAAAGACTTTGTCTACAAGAATTTTCCTAAAATCTTGTGGTTTATTTGTTAAACCTTTTTAGAGTGGCGTGGTCCCACAATTTCATCTTGAAATTGCTTCATTTAGTGATCTCTGGTTTTGCAATTTTTTGTATTTGCTTACTTTTAAAAAGTTGGATGTCAGTATGCATACTTTTTTGTAACTAGTATACAATAATTTTTGTCAACTCTTTTCCCTTTTTCCTAGAAACCACTCGCATCATTCTGAGTTGTGTTGGATCTTCCAGCTCTCAAGAAACAAACCTTTCTTAGTTCATAAATGTTCCATCGTTTGTTATTTGTGTACATGTACAAAAGGATTGTAGAAAGAGGCCCTGAGCATAGGAAAAAATCCAAGTCAGTCATAGCTAAATAATATTGAGTGAATTGTTATGTATGATCATCTTCTCCACTGACACCCCTGGCCATTAGGATTCCCTCTGTTTACCAATGGATATGAGAAGGAAAATGAGCCTGTAGAAATTTAAAAGTAGGTAAGTGCCAGTCAAGTAGTCTATTGCCAGTGCAATTACCACTCCAGTTTTTGCCCTATTCAGGTATGTTCGAAGACTACACTCTATTCAGATAGTCTCACTGAAATTAGTAATTTTCAATATAAGGCTGTTAGAATTCAGCCTTCATTTAGTGGTTTTATTCTGTTGTGTTGAACAAATTGCCACTAAAACAACAAAAATACCACAAAGACACTAACTATTGGGCTGGGCACATCATTCTTCAAAATTCAAAGAAAAAAAATATCAACTGAATCAAGGTAAAGTTCTGCAAACAAACTGGGGGAAAACTTCGGGGAGGAAGTAATTTCCATTTCATTTTTTCAGAAAAAAAATTATTTCCATTTTTTTCTATAACTTGATTTATTTTGACATTAATATAAATTAAAAATTAAAGGAAGGTGTTCCATAAAAACCAGAACTAATGTGATGTGATTCCCAAAAGAGTTGTACGCTTTGTTCCCTATACCCTCTAGTGTCAGCTTGCCTTCATTTCTTTTGCCACTCTTACCTGGAAAAACAACAGCAGTGCTGTGGCTAGTCTGCAGTCGTACATGTGCACTTTGATGTTCTCACACATGCAGCTTGATAGGAATCGTGGCTACCAAGCAAAATGTACAATGGGGGAGATCTACTTCCTCGTCTTCAGCAATAGCCCTAATTTGGGTCTCCTTCCTCTACCTGAACAACAGTTTTCAGAGAGCTTGTAGGAACTTCCTTGTTTCTGAAAGTGTATCCTTCTTTCAGACCTGTTTAATACAAGCAAATTAATTATTGCTGTAGTAGGTAGGCAAGAACAGATAAACATAGGACAGATAACCTGATCTTGTATCCTTTGTTTCTGTATTTTTTAAAATACATTTATAAATACAAATGTTTTCACACTTTTTCAGCTTGACTAAGAAATCGATATATATAAAAATATATGTTGGAACACTTTCTGGCATCCCATCAGAGACATTCTTTGGAATCCACTGCAGCTTCATCCAAAAGGTCAGTAACTGAACAAAAGGTCGAAATGAACTGAACAAAAGCTGGGAATGAACTGAGCTTTTTGCCTGGGAATCATTACCCTCCAGGTGTTTTTTACGTGTTAATAGAGGAAGGTAAAAAACTTGCTGCTCATGTCCTACAGCTCTTGTCCAGGCTAAACCTAACCTGTAGCTAAAAAGAAAACTTCCTTCTGATGGATTATCAGTCAGTTATCTTTGACCAGCTGCAAATAAAGTTATAAATATGTGAAAGGAAAAAAATGCTTAAAACCAGTTGGCTAAGAAATCTTTATACTTTGGTGTTTCTGTTTCTTCTTTTTTTGAATGAGGTAGATATTTTAAGAGTATAAAATAGCATAAGGACACTTACGTACTCTTGAGAAATGTTTGTACATGATAAACACTGTTAAGGTTCTATGTGACTTTAGAAGTGTTTCTAGCATTTCCCTGAAAAAACTTCGCATCCTTTTAATTTACACAGCAGTTTGTAGAAATATCCCCAGCAGAGGGAGTGGCTCATCTGTTTGAGATGAAGACTGAAAGATTAGCAAAAGCAGATTTTCACTTTTGTTTTACACATGAAAAAAGAGTGTTAAATATAGCAGTTTACCTAAATGCCTATAAAAAAAGCATTTTTAGACTCTCATCGGTGTGAAAGAAGCGCATGGTGATGTGTCTGCAAGAAGCAAGTAGAGAGCCATAAAAAAGTCCAACTACTGTAGTGGGTTCCTGAAAAGAGTTTTACATTTTCCCTGCTTTGTACCTCACTTTTTCATTGCATTTCACTGCATACAAAGTAGACATAAAATATCTGAATATTAGAATTTTTACCTCACTTGTCCTGATGGCATGTAGTTATTTAGACCTAGTTTTCAAACAAATACATAAGCAGACAAATTGAAAATCACTGGAAAATTAAACCTCTAGGCCCATCCTTTCTGGACATAAATCAGTATTGACAGATGAGCTTTAGTGAACTTATTTTGATTTATAACCTATGAGTATTTAAGCTAGTAACTTTAAATAAGATGCATGATTTAAATGAAAAAATAAGTTTGAAGAAAAAAGCAAATTTTAGTTGGTTTTTAATCCATTGCTTTCAGCAATATTAAAACTGATGTCAATAGCACAACACAGGAAAACTTAGTTATCTAAAAGGCCAAGATGCGACTGCAACAGTTCTGTTTAAGCCAAAGAGCAACCCCCAGTAGTTTTCCCAATTTCAAGGTCACCATTTTCCCCTCAGTTTTAACATCATCAGAGGGACTTACTATTCCTTCTGATACAAGAAAACCCACTTGGTAAATCAAGACCTCAGTATTAAGTAACAGCACTCTGCTGCACCTCTGTGTGACCGTGCAGGTCCCGATCTGATTGTTGTGAGTTAATGAGACAGCGTCTGCTAGCTGGGGAGTTACCTCACATGGGAAGCCAGGGATCTTGCCAGTGTAAAATACCTCTTGGTTGATGATTCAGGAGTCTCCTTCTATGGCCCGTTTCCCCCAGGAAAGAAAGAAGGAGCACATAGCTGCCTTGGAAATGGGGAAAGCACATTACGCTCAGTTTGTGCAAGGTGTGGTTGCACCTAGTTTATACTGAGTGTCCTAAAGCCACTTTAGGATAAGCATATAGCTCAGGGCTCAGGTCCCTAGTTTCAAGGGTCCCAAAAGTCCATCAATCACTCAGTAACATGATTTTTATGGCAATCAGCTGCTTTTTCGCACACTCAACTCTTTGGGCATCTGGAAAAATAGTTAAATTCTTACATAAATCATCCCTGTGTCCACTACATCCAATGTGCCTCAGTTATTCCACACAATGCATTGGGTTTACTGCATATGTGCAGAGTGACATTATATCCCATGTGCTGTTAGCCTGAGCTTGGAGTTTGATTTATCTGTGTGGGACTATAAGGGCTCCCTTAGTATTGGGAGTAGTATTGCCTCAAAAAACCCTAGAATCACTTGTTGCATTTAGTCATTAAAGCTTAACTCATCGCAAGAAGATTTCAAACCACATCCTGTACACTGACAAGGCCCATAAGGCGTAGAGAGTGTTAGTAAACACAGAGAATTTTTATACAACCATAATGGAAACTAATTTGGATCTCCAAACTTGATCATTTCCTCAGTCCACTGTACTAGAAATACAGGTTGTACTCAAAAGTCTTCTGATGGATCCATCCTTCAGTTTTCTAATTTAAGTAATTCTGTACCTCTGTGGAGGAATAGGTTTTGTGGGTGTGGCTTGACACAATTTCTTAAAATTATATTTTCAATTTTGTTTTTTTTTTTTTAAACACCTCTTCCTAAAGCAGCAGGATTAGGATTATAATATCTTTAGCCATGATGTACAAATATTATCTGTATTTTTAAGAGTTTTCAAAAAGGCTTTGATCCATGTAATAATTACAATAATCCTATTGGGGAAACCACTGATGCGATAATGTTAGCTGCTTGTTCTTAGTATCCCTGAGGGACTACCATGGCTAAAATAGGACCTTTATGTACATCAGGAAGCACGTAAAGTGCACTGCAGTTGGAAAGGAAAACATTGACGTGGAAACACTGAAGATATTAAGAGTCAACGCTTGGGTTATAGCTGAGGAACATGAGATCAAACAAGAGGAAACTCTCAGCAATAACATTTCTGTTTCCAGAGACCTGGGGTTG
Organism: Cariama cristata; assembly: GCF_000690535.1. Classification (NCBI taxonomy): domain Eukaryota; kingdom Metazoa; phylum Chordata; class Aves; order Cariamiformes; family Cariamidae; genus Cariama; species Cariama cristata. The sequence continues at coordinate 9,661 of NW_009616351.1, forward strand.
CCCTTCATGCCTAGCTTTCCGGCAGACAGTAGTGGAAGTTTATAGGACTTGTGAGAAGACTTTCTAGTCCATCACTAATCTTGTGCATGTCTGGACTACAGAGAAACCTGGGCCATGCTTATCTTCCCCTCTTTTGCCATGCTTATCTTCCCCTCTTTCACCATGCTTCTCTCCCCCTTTTCACCCAGACAGCAGTGACAGGTTGCAAGAACGTCTGTGCACCAAAGAGCATTGTAGGGCAAAACCTCTGGAGAGGGACTCTGCCATACTTACAGTTTGTGAAACAGGAAAAAAAAAACAATAAAATCTGTCTCTGACACATTAGATGCCCTATATTCTCAACAGGTACTCTGGTGCACAGGACAGGAATGTGAGCTTTACATACTTTAGCATATACAGAAAGATGGAAATAACTGATAAAAGAGATGTATATACACCTTTCCAAATTCAAGACATTAAGAACAATTCTACTAAAACCCACTTAAAATCTTGGTGTATGTGCTTTTCTTTCTAAAACCTGATCTGATTCTTCAAATCAAGTCCCCTAGAGATACGTCTTTTCCTTTCAAACCTCTCAAGATCCATGTTTCTTCTCCCAGCTTCATGGGGCTACTCTCATTCCTCCTGACCATAAGAGGAACAGAAATATTTTTGCTTGGTACTTGCCATTTTGAGTTACGGAAAAGAGAATATAGAAGGGCATCAGTCTCTTCATCACACAATTTATGCACAAAAGCCATTTTTTTCAAATATGTTAAAAAGTGTCTGCAGAAGTCAGAGGACAACATTTTCAAGTTGCTAAGTTTTAGCGGAGTTTCCATAGTTTGTCAGGTTTGGGGGGAAAAAAAGGCAATACAGAATCTGCCTATCTTGGAGGTAATTTTGCACTACTACGAGAACTGAAGTTTATAGCTTGCTCTGGGAGCACTAAACAAATACAATTCTGAACAGGTGCCACTGATACCGCAGACAACCATCTTTTAAAGCAAAGACTTACTAAAAAAAAAAAGCGTGAGAGATTTTCTTCTTGGGTCACAGCATTGGATATCAGAAGAGCTGTTTTATAATAGAGAGTCATGGTAGCATCTGGTAAGAGTGTGTCTATGGCCCCAAATACTCAAGTTGGCCATATCATTCAGGAAGAGAAGGAATTTCAGCAGG
>NW_009616351.1:10852-31767 GCF_000690535.1 Cariama cristata
CAGGTGTGTGGTCCTTTATCACCCACCATGCTCAACATCCATCACCATCCTATGAATCACCTATTGCTGTCTGCCAAGATAGTTCTGCTCTTAAGGGAACATTAGGGAAAAGGCAAGTGTTTTCAAACAGGCTCTCAAAGTCCCCATCAGGCATTCATGCTGGGTAACATTGTCAGTACAGTAGTTCTGCATTGACAATAGGTATGAAAACCCTATAAATGCAACTTTAAGGAACATTAATATTGATGCCATTGAAATGATGACAGTGTTGATGTTCATGTCCTGGTTTCGGCTGGGATAGAGTTTATTTTCTGCTTAGAAGCAGGTACAGTGTGCTTTGGATTTAGTCTGAGAATAATGTTGGTAACACTCTGATGTTTTAGTTGTTGCTGCGCAGTGCTTACCCTAAGTCAAGGGTTTTTCAGTTTCCCATGCTCTGCCAGGAAGCAGGTCTGCAAGAAGCTGGGAGGGAGCACAGCCCAGACAGCAGACCCGAACCAGCCTAAGCGATATTCCATACCGTAGAACGTCAAGTTCAGTATACAAACCAGGAGGATTGTTCAGGAGGGGTGGATTGCTGCTTGGGCATCGGTCAGCAGGGGTAAGCAATTGTGTTGCGCATCACTTGTCTTTTCTTGGCTTTTTTTTTTTTTCACATTCCTTTTCATTACAATTACTATTATTATTGTAATATTTTATTATTATTATTAGTGTTAGTGTTACATTTTGTTTTACTTTAGTTATTAAATTGTTCTTATCTCAACCGATGAGTTTTATTTTTTTCCCGATTCTCCTCCCCATCCCACCAGGATCGAGGAGGAGTGAGCAAGTGGCTGCGTGGTGCTTAGTTACTGGCTGGGGGTAAATGGTGCTTAGTTACTGGCTGGGGCTAAACCATGACAGCTAGTCATTGATTTTGGTCAGCCAGGGATACAATATTTAAGAAGAAGGCTTGCAAAGTTCCCACTGCTTTAACTGCCTCCAGCAGCTAGAAGACTTGACAATCTTTTGCTGTGGTTGCTGAAGGAGACCACTGTGGATAGTGAGGAGTGCATCAGTAATTGGCAAGATATAATACATATGGCAAGTTTCCCAAGGACTCCAGGAGATGGATATACTCCTCTTCAGAGTTTCCTCTGTGGGACTTCAAATTTGCAAGAACCATTTTTTGTTATTCACCACAAACTCTCTGCTCTTCTCTACCAGCACTACTCGTCTATTCAGAAATACTTCGAAAAGCCTACAGGGCTCTTTTACACCCAAACACAGCAGTATGGCATCCTGTAGACAGCCTGCTAAGTAGTCATTCAGGCAGAAGGCTTATGAAGGACACAGAATTTCAGACCATTAAAAGGGTCACTGTTTCTGAGTGTTGTAGATACATAGACACCACCTGCTCTCTTGCTCTCAGTTGGGAGCACTTGAACCATGCTGTTAAAGATTTTGGAACCAAAGGACAGACAGGGAGTTGTCAGCTTGCTTCTCATACACAGTTTATGGCTTACACCTGGATCTACAGCTGCCATAGCAATTAAAGCATTTTGAGAACTTCCAAAAAACTACAACAAGTCCTTTAGTCCTTAAGCAAAACTCAAAACTATGCTTTTGGTTGATTTTATCTCCAGCCCATCAGAGTATTTTGACTCAATTGCCAGACTCTTGCTGAACAAGGTCATGTAAGCAGCAGAGTTAAAATTTCCACCTAATGTACAAAAATATCTGTTTTCACCAGCTTTAAACATTCTGACATCCAAGCATGACACTTTTTTTGCTGTGTTAAGGAAGAATGGATGCACAGAACTTTCCTCTGTGGTGAGTTCTTCAAGTTCCATGAAGACTTTCCCAAGGAGAACCACATAAACCCAAATTTCACAGTCAAAAAAAGGGCAGGCTGAACTTCATTATGAATTACAATACCTTTGATGACTCCATAGCAGTCACAGATAAAATCAGGTTAGGGAAAACAAGTTCACGTCTTTTGAACTGGAAAGCGCATAACAATTACTTACTAAACAATTAAAAATTATTAATTATACCACTGGATGTAGGCCTTGCAGGGCCTAAAGAATATGTGCTGCTTGCACTTGTATATGCTCATTAATCACAGTCTGTTACTGTAATTTTAATGAATGTTTATCTTATTTTCTTTATGTAATCCAATTACTTTTGTTTTTTTAACCATCGTCAGGGATCTCTTTGTCTCCGGCATCCTGCCAATCAGACCCCTTTAGATGTGAACAATTCAATTCATTATCATTAAGTTTCTATTTTTAATCCCACTTCTGGGGGAACCATTGAAAGAAAATCCAGGAACAGAAGTCCTTGCACAGCAGGGGGAATGAAATGTGTTCTGAACACCTGAGCAATTATGTGCAACAGTTCTCCAGAATGGTACTCTAATGTCTTTCTAAACTTGTACCACATTAACAATTAGATCATCTGTCATTTCTGCTTTAGTATTAAATTAATTGCAAATTGACTCTAGGATTGAGAAAAAAAATTAAACTGCTGGAGTGAATCTAAGCATTTTGTGTTTGTTTATGTTTTAATTGGCACATTGCACCTGTCCAAATTATTTCTGTGATACAGATGCCATTACTACAATCCCAGTTGATTACAAAAGCCCTTCGTAGTAAAGACAGGAAAAATCGACCCACCAGATTACAGCATTTAGTGAACAAGATATTTCTAAAACCTGCAGACATTTTCATGAGACATACATGTAACCATGAACTAAGAGTAGAAGACTAGTAAACAAACAGCAGTATGTTACGTTTAGCAAGAAATCTATGATGGTGAGGACTTAATTATAAAGGCAAGTATCTAAAAGCATAAATTAAAATGAAAACCCAGTTTATTTTAGTAAATCAGAGACAGAAAACAACCATAATTCCCCAGAACTATCAGAGTAAACATGAGGCAATTGAGAAAGATAAGAGTATGACCAAGGGTTGTTTGTTAACAGAGATAAAGGAAGAAAAGACAAGCAGCACCATCAGCTTTGTAGGCTTAGATCCTGGAATCAGAACAGCCACACTAATGTGGTGCTAGACCCAGACTAGACCCACTACCCTGCCTTGCTGATACGGCCACACTAGTTTTGGTGCTGTCACTTGATAGCAGCTTAAGGATCTCAGTATTGAGCAGCACGGCTTAGGTGCCAGAGCGCCTGTTCATGCAGCCAAGAAGTGAGTGAGTAGGTGAGTGTCTATCACACAATGACACAGCAAAGGCCTGACAAACAGAACAAGGAACACTACAGCTGGCTGAAAAGCCAGACTGATTTTTTTTCCCAGGCTGATATGTGCTTTCCTTCAGAGCATCCTCATTTCAAATTTTAGGTATGTTTTCTACTTAAAGTCAAATTATGTCAAAAGTTTTATGGGACAAAAATACTGGAATATCAGAAATTCTCTGCAACACTGCAAAACAAAATATTTGAGCCCGACAATCAGTGAGTGTTAAATTGGAACTCTTATTTTAATCTTGGCTTTAGGCTTAGATGTTTTTCTGGCCGCCACTGGACAGCCTTCTAACGGCTAGCATGCTACCTCGCAAGCCTCAAGTTGCTGCAATGCCCCACTTGACAAGTGGAGAAACATTTTTTTTTTATTGCTCTGTCTTTTAGCCAACATCTTCTGATATTGCAAAGAGGATAGGTTTAGAAATAACATAATCCCATTGTCTGACAAAGGCAGTGAGCACTTACCCATCTGGACTGGAAGACTGTAGAAGTCTTATCCATCTCAGTTTGCTTGAATTCTGCTGGTCACTTAGAGACACCAAATGTGTTGCTAGAATGATAAATCTAGATAGCAGATAATCAAGTAGGCAGCAAGTGAGGCAGTTCATCTTCGAAAACCGTCTTGCAGACACACACAGCTCTGGTAACAAGATCTTGGCAGCTTAGTGTTCAGTCTTGGGAACCAGGAGGTAGTCTAGTGCAGAAGTTTTGGTGAATTCAGCTTCTTGATGGTCAGCATGTTCATAAATCTGTAAAGTTCACAAGTTCCTTGGGTTTGTCATCCATTATATTTTTTCCAGTTCTTCATCCAAGTCTGGTACTACATCCGCTTGATTAGGCAGTTATTTTTCCTACTTTACTTGCAATACACTTTTTCTTTCTAAATGTACTTCACTCAACTTTCCTTATTTCTATCCTGTCTCAGGGACCGTGAAATCAAACAATGGTACAAGTCATTACTTTTTTACTTCAGTCAGTGGTAGCTTATGCCAGTGTTTTTTCATGCCAGTTATAGGTTATTTTGTCTACAGCTGCAGGGATGAGAAAAAGGCAGGTGAGATCCTCGACATTCTCCAAAGTACTGTTGATGATTTATAAGGTGACATCATTTCTTTGTAATAGCAAGACATCAAATTATGTCTTCCTACCTCCTATGTGGTAATAGAGACTCTTCAGTGCATCATGGGAGAGACCATACAGCTGAATCAAAAGGTGCCAGGGAATAATGCAGGATTCCCTCTGCCTCTGCCAGTCTTCTTTCTGACTCCTCATCACTTGGTACTTTGCTACATATCTGACAAGTCAAGTTTAAGCTGCCTGTACCTATGGGTAGCAGGTTAGCAAAGGTACTTTTTACATGAACTCTGGAAAGCAACAAAGACAGTCTGGAGTCCCTGCTGAAAGATCAGAAGCAGTGATTGCAGCATGAGACTGGGAGACAGGACACTGGAGTTTTCCCATGTCCAGCTGGAGAGAAGAGGAAGAAATTCCTAACCTGATGGATTAGTCTACAGGCCAGGCTTTGGACTCATGCTTCTTGGTCCATCTGAACAACTTTCACCTTCATAGACTCATAGAATCACAGAAAGGTTTGGTTGGAAGGGACCTTAAAGATTAGCCAGTTCCAACCCTCCTGCCATGGTCAGGGATACCTTCCACCACACCAGGTTGCTCAAAGCCCCATCCAACCTGGCCTTGAACACTTCCAGGCATGGGGCATTCACAGCTTCTCCAGGCAACCTCTTCCAGTGCCTCACCACCCTCACAGGGAAGATTTTCTTCCTAATGTCAAATCTAAATCTTCCCTCTTCCAGTTTAAAGCCATTGCCCATTGTCTTATCACTCCATACCCTTGTGAAAAGTCCCTCCCCAGCTTTCTTGTAGGTCCCTTTAGGTACCGGAAGGCTGCTCTAAGGTCTCCCCAGAGCCTTCTCTTCTCCAGGCTGAACAACCCCAACTCTCTCAGCCTTTCGTCACAGGAGAGGTGCTCCAGCCCTCTGAACTTCTTCTTGGGAGATTCCTCATCAGAATGGGTTGTGCATGACAGGGAAGTCAAAGGTCAGTGAGCAGACAGAAAAAAAAATAAATTGGTGCCCCTAACTGTTCAAGAAACAAGCCTTTGTGAAATATATGTGTTTCAACAACAAAGCTAGGTAGGCATTTTTAAAAACTATAACTTTTACTGATTATGGGAAAGGTTTTAGGAAAGGAGATATTTTAGGATATACACAAGCGGTTCCCCAAACACATCACACTCACTGATCCAGACTTCCATACTAAAACTAGAGTCAGGTCAGATGAGAAAAATTATAAACAGGCTACTCAGGGAATTGTTCTGTGAGCATGGCACTTCCATAAAGATAAACAAGCCAAGGCTTAATAGAGTTGATTGTTTTCTCCCCAGATGCAGTTACGTGAATATGGAAGAAAAGAGTTGTCCCAACCACAGTGCAACAAATGGTAAGTAACAGTGTAAAAAGACTTTGTTTTTATCACAGTTTTTCTGATGAAGTAACAAAAGGTGGCAAAAAAAAAAAGGAATTGAGATGTGGGTTTTGTGCGGTTCCTCTCAACTTCCTGGTCTACCTGGTGGCAACCTCCTTCTCCTCTCAGATCTGTGGGTTCTAAAAGGTGACTTTTAAGTTTCTTTTTAACTTTTGATGATAAGTTTATCTTTGCCTTTCTCTATGAGAGTAAAAGCCTGCCCATTCAGAAACGTATCTTGTCCATTTCCTCCAAGTATATCTTTCAAGGATATATATAGCTTTAAAAAAGAAATCACCTCTCCCCTACAAACCTGAAGCTTACTGCTACAGAATGTTTTACATTTCAAAAGTCTATGTGAGTTAAAATGCAATTAGACAGCTTCATCGTAAAAGAGGTTCATCGTGGGCTATTAAATGCAGCAGCTCAGTTTTCCTCTGGAAGCTCGAAGCAGTGATGGGCAACAGTTACTGCACACATTGTCCTCTTTTTCTCTCTTCTTAAGTGCTGCTCCCAGATAATATCAGATGAGAGGTAGTGATGGTAATGGACAACTCAGCTGATCCAAATGAACTAGTGTAATAGTAGAGTCTCAAAAAAACCAAGTTTTGTTAAATATTGACTTAAAGTTGTCAGTACATTTAATGCATTTTTCCTGTTAGTGAAAGATTCTGAAATATAATGTCTTTTTCTCTCAATTCTTAGAAACATATTCGGTACGGTCTTTCTGTTTCTGATATTACAAGGCAAACTGGTTTAACTCCTACTGAAAATAATAAGAATTTTTCTGAGTGATTCGCTTTCATTTCAGTGAGGAGTCCATGAAAGAAACAGGGAAAAAAAAGGAAAATAATCTGGCATTTCTTTAAAATTAACAAATTTATGACCTCACTAAAAGACAGAGTTACAGTAATTTGAGTGTCCAAACTGCATATTTATATTCTTGAAGATTTTTGTTAATTCTTTTTAAGTTTATCCTTAAATATTTTAAACCTAGGAAATTCATAATGAGTTTTGTAAGTTGTCAAAAAATCTTGATTATTGTAATATTTTACTTCAAGCTGTGTTCTAAAAAGTCATGCTATTTCAATGTATTTGTGAGGAAAAGAATATAAAAAAGAAGTCAAGTTGTGGAAAAAAAAAAAGTTTGACATTCATGAACCTTTTCAAATGCTTGTATCTTAGCCCATGTGTTCTTTAGCTTTTCCAGACTCCTTAATATACAAGATTTTCAGTGGTGCTTTAGAGAAACAGCTGAACATGCAGTATTTGAAGACGGCAGCTAGCCCAATACTGATGGCCAGATGTGGTGTAATCTTGGCTGGGATTAATGGGATTTCAGAACAGCTCTTGACCTCACTGAGATCAGGTCAGGGAAGGCCAGGTGAAAACAGAAGAGGAGCCCTGCATAAAGAGAGTTGAAACGGTCTATTTGTGAAGGTAATTGCATGAAACCTGGGTTAGGAAGTAGCTGAGTGAAGTAAGGCATGGCTTAATATAGAACATGTGTGTATGAGGAGAGGTACAAGCAGGGGTACAAAAATGCATTAAGATTGCTTGAAAGTATCGACAAAGTAGTGCATAAAGGAGAACCACCTAAAGCAGCGTGTAAGAACCTTCACAAAGTCTTTGGGAAAGGTCCTCTTGCTAAAGACAGTGCTGCAGCAAGTAGCACCTCTGACAAAGAAGAGAGGGAGTAAACAGTAGGTTTCACAGTGGGAAAAAAGTGAAATCAAGATGCCTCAGTGTCCTGCCTGAAGACCAGCACCGCTCATTTGTATTCTAATGATCTGGAAAAGGAGAGAAGCATGATACCACAAAGTTATTTCAAGTTTATCCTCACAATGATCTCTGAACTTTAGTATTTAGAACAAGTTAATCTGGTAAAGTGATCAGGAACAATGAACTAGAAAATGAAAATCAGCCTTAATGAGTACAATATAATATACATTACAGAAAAAGGTAACTACTCTTATGTTAATGCATCCTTAATTAATTGTATTAGGACAATGAAAAATGCATTCCAGTTTGAGTAGCTCAGGAAGATCTTAGTCCAGAGTTCAGTAATGACTAAGTTACTCCACAAAATGCATGCATGTAAATGCAATTGGAAAATAATGAAATTTACAGTGTTTTGCTATAGTCTGAAGAGTTAGCTTTCACCGATAGCTGTATGCTCAACCTTATCATGCATGAAAGTAAAGACATAGCAGAATTTGAGCATTAAAGAGCTTCCTACTGTTTCTTCAATGTAGTGTGCTTGAACTGGAAGAAAAAAAGGCCATTGTGAACTTCAAGGCCTCAATCTGCAAGACAGAAATAGTAGTATTTAATGTGCAGGAAAAGTGGAAGGAAAAAGAAATGTGCTGAAAATGAAAACAGACACAGAACGAAAACTCCAGTAAAGGTGAAGCATTGATAGAAAACACTGAGTGCCCAGGAAGGGACAGCGTGAAATGCCTTTGGCCGACTTACAGGAAATAGGATCATTTTTTAACAAAAATATCTTATGCTGAAAAATTTTAGCTTTCATTAAAAAATTTTTTAACCTGAGTAAGTATGAAAGCAGTGAATACTCTTGAATATTGTAATGGATACAGAGCCATCTGCAGCCAGCTACCAGAGTGGGAAACAACATATACTAGAGAAAAGAAGAGAAACTTAGCTGAATTAATCTCTGAAGTGATAAAATTTCACAGAATTTAAGTGTATTTACAGGAATTTAGCACAAAGAAAAATCTTATTAAAAGCAAGCAAGTAGCAGCATATTTGTGTTTTGTATTAAAGATGTGAGGATGGAAGGATGCAACTGGAGAATTCTGAGAAAATGGATAGTATGATCATGAAAAACAAACAAAAATGCTCCCAGATCCTAAAGTGTTAATGTGTTTATAAACCTTTGAATCCTTTCTACAAATAAGAAACTACTCTGGACAGCAGACGGGGACAAATGTTTCATGATCTGTGGTAGCTTGCTTTAGGGTAGAGAAGGAAATGGATGATATTAAGGACTTTCTTAAAGCAGAAAAAAACCTGACTTCTTAAATGTAAAAAAGAAACAAAATATTCTCAGAAACAAAATATTCTGAGGACAAATATCCTCAGAAAAATAAGACACACAGAAAACTAATTCAAAGTACAAGCTGAGTCACTGAAATACAGTAGCAGAATGTAAAATAATAAATCAAAAGACCCAAAAGAAAGAAGATACCAAAGGAAAAGAAAACTATGGGTCTAGGAAATTTCCTAGGTTCTCTGACACAGTACTGTGTCACAGCCTCACCCAGCTCACTATTTGGGTAAGCAGCAGCTAAATAACCTCTTTTCCAAAAAGATGGCACGAATTTCCACATATTATGGAAAACAGGAAATGCAAAGAATACAAAATTAAAGATTGTTTCAAATTCAGGATGAATAATAATGGAGGTGAGGGAAAACACAGAGGGAAATAATTTCAGACTAGTTGGGCATCAAATGCTAAATCTTGAGGATTAGGACGCATGGGAGGTTATACAAGAATGACAGTAATATGAAAAATACCAAAAAGAAACCTGGATTTTAATCACATTTTATACTATAAAGAAACATCATCATCTTTGTTCAATGCAATAAGTATTACAGCTGATAATTATAAACAAGTTATAAAAATATCATGAGGTTCCTAGTGTCAGAAGTAAAATTATGCCCTGAAAACCAAAAGAACAAAAAAATAATACATGATGGGATGGTTAGCTTTGTTACAATCATTAAAGGGTTCAAAGGCCTCACAAGTTTTTTCCATAAGCAAGAGAAAGACAGAACTGTTTTGTTACAAAAAACCCGCAATGTTCTTAAGAAAAATGCCAAGCACAGCCATATTGGTCATCAGGATGTATAAATAGGAAAGGAGTAGCTAATAAATTGACTAGTACTATCTGTTTTATCTTAAAAGACATACTGCCAGATGTAGAACACACTGTTATTACACTCAAGCCAGAAGTTACTTAGCAGGAAAACTAACAGTATCCACTCTGCTTGTCCCCAGGTAAGGTCACCTCCCTCCTTTCCTTGATTTCTTAACATTCTTCATAAATTTTCGAAGGGAGATCAGAAACCTAACTGATGATTGATTTGAATATTCAAGAGCTACACAAGACAAAACAGATAAAAACATAACAATGTTTTTAGAAGAAATAGATCCGAATATAGAGTAGGTAGGATACTTGTTTTTCTCTGCCATCCATATATAGTCTATGTTCCTGTGGCAGGATTTTGAACTGACTGAAATTTTGAGGTGGATCTACCTACATCACCTCTGAAAAAGAGGTCCAAAAAGAGACCAAAAGTCTTCCAAAGTTTCTATTACTGACACTATTAATAAGAGCATTCATAATAATTGTAAGAAACATTTGTTGAGGGAACTCAAAGCAAGCAGGGAAGACAGAATGGAAAGAAAAATGATTTCTACAATCGGCTATCTGCCTGCCCACTGTGTCTTTCTCCTAGGTAAGCAATTCAGAGGCCTTCTGAGGTGCAGCAAGCTCTGTCCTTGTTCCCTCTGGATCTTGCTACATTATTTTCATCTCCTCAGAAGCCTGCTTGTTTGATCCTTGCTCTTTCCTGTGGTCTCTCAATCTCTCTGCAGGAGCTGCAGCCTCCCAGGGTAATGCTATTTCAAACACACCCTGAGGTCTCCAAACCTGTCTGCCCCAACACGCTCATTTGCTCTTTAAGGGAAGAGGCATTCTCTCTCTCCCTCCTGGCATTGCACTTGACCTGGTCATTTAAAGCAGCGTGACAGAAATGGGAAATAAAGTCCACAGAAAGACTGATCTTCACAGAACGGTGGTAAAACCTTTCTGTGGTTACTCCAACATCCATAGTCCTGATTACCAGCCTAACTGTTTAGTGATCTGTATGGCATTCAGAGCCAAGAAATAAAAAACAAACAATATTTGTGGAGACTGGATAGACTACTGCCATGTTAGGTTTAAGGGTAAAATGGTTATGCATATATTTTGCAAAATAGATAAGAGAAACAGATAAGAAAATAATGATGATATGCTACCAGGTCAATGCTGGAAGGTAGACCAGAGTAAAGTTTCTCACCTTTAGGAAAAAGGGAAAAGAAAGCAAGCAAGAAAAGCAAAAGAGAACAGGAAACCTTAGACAAACAAATTGGCTCTGAAAAACTTGCATTTCTGACTTGTATAGGGAGTTTTTGTACTGGTGAATGGAGCTTCTCCGTGTAGATTTAATTTAACCAGAAAAACTAGGCAGGGCTGGCTTCTTTTGTTTCTGCTGCTTACTCCAGAGAGAGCAGTGAGACAGGTTTTTCATTCAAACAAACAAACAAACAAAGAATTAATTAATGCAAATAACATAATAAAGCATGCTTTTAAAGAGTGGGTAGGGCTGGACATTTGCTAGAGGAGCAGAATAGCTATTAGTAAAATACATTTACTCCACAAACTTTTTAAAAAGATTATTCAATAGATGCTTACGTGTATATTAGCCACCATGTCAAAAGTTTGCCACACTCTTCTTGGAAACTTCCTCCAGAAAGATAAGAAGCATTGCGTCACTGAACTTACACTGTGCAATCTTCTGTAGTCTGTTGTTTTGGGATTCCCTTTTCCATGACACATATCCCACAGCTCTTCTGACAAACGTTGAAAATTGCGGTATGAAACCTTACCCAAAGGTATATACTGAAAGAGGCTGGAAGTTGTATGAGGATTGTTTTCTCATTTGTGTGTTGGGGAAGCAATAAATGCAGTCTAAAAAAAATTAACATTAAGAGATTTAAAAAAATTAAATAATTACCCTATATCATTATGTTTGTTGCAAAATTGCTGATCAGACTTCATGTCCATCGCACAAAGAAAACAGACAGCTGAATAATATTTTTCTAACACCCCAAAAATCTATGCTAATTATTTCTCTAGAAATATCCTATGAGGATTTTCAAGTACACTTAGCTGGAGCAAGGAAGGGAGGTATAAGAAGGAAATTCTTTCCACCCTCCATGAAAAAAGGCTTTTATAAAATATTTCACAGACTATAACCCAGTGATCTTCAGCTACACCCTCCAAAACATTCTCTGCTGGTGGTGCTGGGGAGAGGGACTCCAGCTCGGGGTAAGTGCTTGGATTCACACTTCTCTGGGATGTTAGTGACTAGAATAGTAGCCATGATGACACTTGTTACAATACGTCTTTGTACATATGAACGCACCACTTAAGGAAGTTCACTTTGTGCAGAATGATAAACTGACATCCTCGTTAATAGCTGTGCAGATTACAGGTTACTCCACAGTATGAGAAGGTGTCCCCTAGAAGGGAACACATGCAGAAGTGTTGCATGCAAAAGAGATAGAAACTGATAATGAAGAAACCCCTCCATCACAGAAGACTACGGAAAGGAGGCAGAAGAGGGACAGCTGCACAGAGGTATGGATTCTCTAGTGCCAGATACTAAACCTTCCTAAACAGGTATCTGGCCCTCACTGGAGTTACTGAGCCTCATTACAGAATAAAGTGCCTAAGTAATGGATAGAATCTGGCCCATAATTATTTTAATAAAACATGCACATATTATAATGTCTCTCAGATTCTTTTAGCCTGTTTCTTTTGTACCAGACAAACACTGATTTCACCTCATTTTGTTTTGTTAATTAGTACTGTTTTCAGGAATAAGGGTGGACTGTTAAAATAGTTTCTTCCTCTGCAGGCTTTCCTACCCTCAGTAATAATTAAAATCCAGAGGTCAGGTTTTGAAACTTTTCCAGGACATGCTATTTCATTGCCACTCTGGAAATGTCAAGAGTGCACAAGGGTAATTCTTCAAAGAACATTAGAAAAAATGCAGGCTCAGGACCATGTCAATAAGAATCTAAATTACTTATTTATTCAAACAACCACTATGTTTACTTGCAAATTCAAGAGAAAACAAGGACTTAAAAGTATCTATGTCTTTAAAAAAATAACAAAACAGCAAGAAAAAAAAGGTCAAGACAATGAGACAGTGCACAATACAGGCAGAATTGTCTTATTTTAGATATTTTTTCCTTCAAGTAGTAATAGAAATTAATTAGATGAACAAAAACATTTCAGTTCAACTATATGATTTCTACCTCTACTTTGACTTCTACCATCAATTTAAAAATTGAAAGATATTAAAAAATTATTTTTTCTCATTATTAAACTAAGTAACAATTGTTTCACTATAGAAAGATAATATGTAGTGTCTTCCTGATGAATTTGATTCTGCCTCCCATGAAAACTAATTCCCACTTCACAACTTGCCTTAAGCACAATATACTCTTACAGATCTACAAGGATAGGTCACAAAAAAAAGCCAGAAGAGCCTCTTAGAGCCCTGTGCCAGGAGACACAGAGTAGGACTACAATGAAGATTTGGTTTTACATTTCTGTCAATCAGCAACAATAGCAAACACAAAAATATGTATGCTACAACTTGTTGCAGTAGACAACAGTAATGTGATTTTCAACTGCCTTTTATTAGTGGTCTAAGTAGGTATCTCTTCTCAGATTTCCATTCCCAATACCACTTGGCATTTCAAGAGAACATTGAAAACCTACTTATGCAAGGGAGGGCGCAATCCCCTTCTGACTTCGGGAGGTAGATAAGAAACAGCTTCTCAAACCATTTCCAGGATGGGGATTAAAGATGGGGCATGGAATTTTTCTAAGAAGAAAGAAAGGAGTAAGACCAATTTCAGTGGTCCCAGACCTTTAGAGAGTCAGGCAAGTGGGACAGAAATTGTGTCCCCCTTTTCCTTCTTCAGTACTAGGGTGCTTGGGTTGTTGCATGCAGGTTTAAAAGTGTAGGTGAAGACGCTTTCACTAGTGTGAAATCCAAACTGCATGGAAATGTTTTCCTTATATTCAACTTTTATCTCACTTTCTAGAGTAATAGTTAATGTTTTGCTCTCACTTCCTCAAAATATCCCTCCGTTGTGACTTTGTTCCTCAGATCTTTGCCTGTCAGCAATTCCTGATTGTTTCTGTGAGAGTCTATTAATGTTCTCACTGAAGTCAACACAGGAAACAAATGCAAAACTCTAAAATCTTCTGTTGCAATGAAGACATGAAGCTTCTGACATGTGAAGTTGCCCTGCAAATCAGTCACTTCTATCTACCAGTTGACTTTTTTTTTGGTCATTCCTTTGAGCTACCTCCAATTTCTCATTCTATTTCTAATAATGAAGTGATCAGAAAAGGATGTAACGTTACAGATTAAGTAACTTCGAATGGACAGGCAACAAAGGCTTCTGAGTATACAATTCAAAAGTGTGCTAAACCGTTTTTGTCTCCTTTTTTCAGGTTTCTGCTTTCTACTACTTATATATTTATATAAACGTTGGATTGTTTTTTGATCAAGTAGATTGCTTTACTCTTGCACTTTTTACATCATGAATGTATTGATGATGTAAATGTGAGGTAAAGTGTTTTTACCTCACCTTCTCTGTGGTTTTACTGATACTATCTGAGAGAGTTTTTCAGTTTGCTTTGCCATATGTACCATCAGTGTGCTTTCCAGCCTTTTTGTATAGACAACTCAAGACAGTATTAAATACAATTGAGCGTAACAATAAGTTACTGTTTGTAAAATTCAGATTTTTTTTACCAGAAAAACTCTTTACACGAACCACTATTATTTCCATATTTTAATAACTGATATTTTGGGCATTGTGAATTTATAACTCTTCTCTATAAGCATAGTGAATTTTAACTTACAGGTACTTATTTATGGCAGTTCAAAGCACCTCTGTTATGGGAAGATCTGACTAGGTTTTATTAGCCATAACAGACAACAGAGTGCCTGCAGTGCAGATAGAGAACTAAATGGCTCACTTTGTAATACTAAGGAGTTTGGTTTAGTTTGAGCTGCTAATTTCCAGTATTCTTCTAAGGACTCCTGGCCATGCTGTAAAAGTGAATGCTTAAAACCTGTGTTCTGTGGACTTGGGGGGAAAAAAAAAAAAAGACATACAGGAGAGAAGAGAGAAGAGAGAAGAGAGAGAAGAGAGACGAGACGAGATGAGACGAGAAGAGAAGAGAAGAGAAGAGAAAAGAGGAACCCTCATGAATATTTTCTCCACCTTCAATTATTTTTTCCCTTTAATTGTCAACTTAGGGGTTTTTGATATTTTTCCCCAGTATCTGCAGAGATTAGTTATCATTTTCATTAAACTTCAAAAAGGCCATTAATCTGTTCAGCTAATTATTTAGGTGCCTTCCTTATTCCAAGCTCTTATGCATTTTAGCTTCTGCATGATGTGTCTCTATCTCTCAGCATTAAAAAATATTTCTCCACTGTGACCAAAAAGAGTAACAGCAATGTTCAAAAGTCATTTAATGAAAATTCTATATCCAAAAATAAAATCTTATTGTTATCCTGCATTTCTAACTCACCAGTACAAATTCTAGCAGCTACTGGCTGATCAAACAATAAATTCGCTGTTGACAACATCTTTGTTAAATATTGAAAGTGTTTATGGTTGTAGTTACACAGAGTTTTAGAAGATTTAACACTTTACCCACAATAAAAATGAAAATATTTAGTACTTTAAAACTCAAAGATGCATATGCACATATATATATGTATATTTTTATATATGTTATACGCAAGTATAATTACATCTGTACTGGATTGGAGTTAAAAAGAGTGCTTGTGATTCAAAAGTATTTTGAATTATTCATTTTAGATGTGACCTTGTTCTGCAACTTTTTAAAGATTATTTTTTTTTTCCTAGCTTTACCTAGTTTTGTAATTCTACCAAATACCATTACAAGCAACAGTAATAAGACAACTGTTCAACCATGGGTCCAGCTCTACAGAGCAAAAGAGGCGAACAGTCTCTGGCAAAGCAGTAAGACATTACTTACTGTTGACTGACCTTTTCCTAATTGTGTATGCTTTACAAATAAACCACGGAGACACGGGAGGTAGGACGGTCCGCCTTCTGCATCCTTACAAAATGAGTTTCTTTTTAAAGTGAAACAGCATTATTGATCAAAGCAAAGGGTAACACCATATGTAAAGAAGAAACACCTGGCACTCACCTTTCTGTCACTCACTTACACACTTGCACACAGACCTACACTTATTAAAAACAGGTCAGATCGGATTCCAGGTTCACCCTGCAAAATTAATGACAACCTTGCAATAAAGTAACAGCATGAATTTGAGCCTTGTAATACAACGTGATTACTAGCGTTTTTATTAGCTGGGTTTGAGCAGCAGGCAAGGCCGGCTGGTATTTGACACACAAACAGGGATGTTACCAGGTGTGCCACTCTAAAGTGTCACATCAAAGTCGCAGCCCTGCTGGCTTGGTTTACACCTGAGCCAATTAGCCTGGGAGATCACAAGAGGCTGAAAAAGAATACGTCTTCTTATTTTTGTGCTGGAGAGAATCACTTGATCCCAAGTAAGATGATACAAGGAGAACAATAGTAGATAAAGTATGGCAAAGGAGGAAGCGGGCACGGGGCAGGGGAATCGGTGAGAGGCTGTGATAAGAGGACTGTCATCAAACAGAAAGCAAAGTGGAAAGCGAAAGTGCCATATGCCTGTCCTTCTCTCAGTGTGTTTGTCAGTCTTTTGTTGGCAACAAAGGGGCTAATTGAAATGAAACAATCTCCAGTGTTTGCTGGCACATCAAATATGCTGTAAGATCTGCTGGTTCTTGCTCCTCCTGAATTATTGAAGAAGCATGGCTTCTAGAGAAAGAAAAAAAAAAAAAAGTGGACAGATCTTCAAAATATACCCTTTTTTGGGGGAAATGGATTTTGGTTTTTTAAGTGCTCTCTTCTGACTTCCACAGATTTTGTTAAGAGTAATGTTATAGGCCTATACAAAAGATACAGGAATTTAAACTGCACCAGTTAGCTGGGGTACCCCCATTCCAAGGTAAGTGTTGGAGCCTGAGCCTTCAGATACTTTGAAATGTCTTTAGCGTGACAAACTCTGTCTTTCACGGCAGGAAAGCAGGTTTTCAGCTGAGATTTGCCTTCTTTTTGTTTTCTTTTACATATGAAAACAGTTTAAGAAAACAGAAACTAAAACTATTTCAAGGTTGCAAAATCAAAAAGTATGATCTTTTTAAACAGTTTATTTGGCAGTGACATTGTCATTACATAAACATGAAAAGGAAATGCTGCTGTATATTAAGGCGGACTTAAAAAGATTCAGCATTTAAATAAAAACTGACCTGGTTAAAGTTGAAAAGCTGACATAATTGAAACAGGTGTTTGCAAGTGCTGCATTTTAGTATCCATCAAGTTATATTTTAAATTTTACCCAAATTACTCAGAAATCAGATGAAAAAACCAGATTGGGAAGAGTTAGGAAACTGTTAATTACATGAAAATTGATCTTTGTAGGGTATGAATTGCAGGTAAATAACTTTACTTTCTCAAGACACATCTACCTGAGTGGATCATCACATTTATTCGCAAAATGTCTTCTATCGAGCATAGATTTTCAGTATTTAATTATAGCTATTATTGAGACCAATTGAAATCATCAAAATCCTAGACCAATTGATTCTGTAAGGGAGGGCTGGAAAAGAACTAAAGCAACTTCTTCTTACCCCATGGTAAGAGGGGCAGATGAATGTCTCCCATGAAGTAGCAGCATTTCTAGTTGGACATTCTCTTTGTCACACAGTGGGACATGATTTCAAAGAGCTGAGTCCCAGAGCACCCATGCAGCAAGGGGATGCAGTAGCCACAGAAGCTGACAGTGTTTTCAATAGACACTCTCAGCTTGCCCTCAGCAAGGATGGACTACTGTGCCCTTAACTGTGTATGGGCAAAAAGAAGCAGCCTAGTTGCTGCTGGGCCAGAAAAGCTGTGGAATCTGATCTTTTCCCTAGATTGTTTGTGGTTTCCAGGCAAATATTTGTTAACTCTCTCACCATTCTTCCCCAAGTTACCTGAAGAGCAGCAACATCTCCTGAGGGCTCTCTGAGAAGGGTGATACCTAAAGCCCATGCCTGAGATTTGGGTTCTCAAGTTCCCTGACTGCAGGAAAGCTTTACAAGAGCTGGGTGCTCTTGTCACAGCCAGGGCACAGTGAGAGTCAAATACTGTAACTATGAACATATCTCACAAGTGCCTAATTTTCTGTACCTGGCATTGCTTTGGCCAGGGATATGTGGAATAGAAAACTCCACAAAGTCAACCTTAAGCACCAGGAAAATTTTTGCCAGTATCCTATGCACCTAAAGGGACACAGGGAAGTCTTTTTCTTCTCAGTCCTTGTGGGTGTGGGCTCCTCCACTCTAGCTATACACATGGAAGTTTAGGTACCTCAGAGATTTGGTGAGCCACGGTAGCATAAATGAGGCGGTTTTACACCGTGCATAGGAGCTGTTCCCTTAGCTTTGACACAGACAACTGCCCCCCATCTTAATAGACTTGGAGCCTTCTCAGAAAGTGTTCTAGTTCTTTCACGATTATTTCCTTCTTTTAGGATTTCTGTCAGAAGCATAGATATGTTCTCAATTGATGTAATATGCAAGGCTAAATCTAAGGCACATTCTCTGAATACCCATATTACTGCCCTTACAAAAAATACATTGTGTTAGAAATCTGAATTCACACTCATTTGATTAATTGTAGCCAACTGCTATCAGTTAAATCAAGAGTTTAATCAATTCCTCTAGTAGACAGAACTGATCATATATAGGTGTGAAATCTTTTAGATTTTTTTTTTACTACTTGCAGTCTGTGAAGAAGTTCTTGCATAGAAGTCTTTGAAAATAATTTATTATGATCTTGGTTTGAAGGACCTGAAAATACAGCCAAAAACTATTTTTCTTCACAAATTTTTTAAGTATATTTATTTTTCAAAATTTAGATTTTGGAAATATTTGGCTATTTCACTTCTCTCCCCACAAAATCGTCATCGTCGTAGTAGTAGTAGTAGTAGTTCACACATGAACATGCCTGCTTGTTTTTCCTCTAGTAATTTTTCATTCATCAGCCAGAGTCACCCAAATATGACAGAGGAGTAGATTTGTTCAAGAGAATAACTCCTACAAGCCTTGTCAAAATAGACATTGGTAGACATTTATTATTGTCCCCACTGAAGAAAAGGCTCACGTGGAGAGAATCCACACAGAAGGGAACCCAGTAAAAACTCCCACTGTGGGAAAACTTCAATCATATTTTCCATCAGAGACTGCACCTTCTTAAATGCCAACTTCATCAATCTTTGGTATGAATCCATAAAAATGAGTGTCCATGATTTTTATGCACAGAGAACTACTTCCATATTTTTTTTTCTCCAGGATGACACTAAATTTCCCTTTGTTCTTTTAACTTTTTTCATCGCATATAAAAGAGAAGGGTGAGAGGAGATAGGAGTCATGGGTAAAAGCAAATTATAAAACAAAAGAGCATCTCCTCTAAATATGCTTTAGAATCTGAACCACAA
This sequence comes from Cariama cristata, assembly GCF_000690535.1. Taxonomy (NCBI): domain Eukaryota; kingdom Metazoa; phylum Chordata; class Aves; order Cariamiformes; family Cariamidae; genus Cariama; species Cariama cristata. Next base: position 30,033 of record NW_009616351.1, read on the forward strand.
AAATTTCATTGGTAAATGTAAAAGTTTTCAACAATTTTAACAGTTTGTGATTTTTAATTCATCATCCAACAAATATCCAAGAAACTCCAGAAATATTTTTTCTCATTTGTTTCAAGATTGTCCTGGTAACACTACATTTCCATAGCATATAACTCTCCTTTCTGCAAGCAGTCTACTCCATGCTACTGGAATAGTTCAGTTTCTTAGTGTTAAAGTCTAGTTTTTCCAGCATTGTTACAGTTATGTTAAAACTGACTTGTTGCTGGTTACTGAAAGTTGTGAGTTTTAAATCACTTCAGTTTAGTCACTTCATTGATAAAGACATGTAGCTAAGTAATATATATGTGTCAACATATGCTATAGGATTTTTTTGATATTAAAGACAAAATACAATATATATTCTACTACTGCTCAAGTCGGTTTTTTCAATATAGTCTAAATGAAGAGAGAGTGTAAACAGCAAGATCAGGTTGGCTGGAGTCAGAACCCTCCCAACAAATCAATTAATGCTCCTCTACTCCCTTTAATGCTTTTAAATTAGATTAACAGAACGCTGACCCTCCTTTAATAAAGCCCAGTTTCACCCTGTGGTATGCATCTAGATACTAATATCAAAGAAACAAGCCTGACAAAAGGAGGATAAAACTTACCAGTAGGCCTTGGTTCCCTGCTATTAGTATAATTGCTCAGGCTGTAGAGATGTTAAATTATGTTAAATATGCAGATATGCAGACTTTTTTTTTTTTTTTTAATAACTGACTGTGTATGGAAAGAACTCACTGACAGAAACCTTTGTGTATTCTCTGACTGTTCCAGTTTAAAGAACTCAAAGTTGGAAGTAAATAACAAACAGTATGTTTTCTATGTGTAGTAGGAAAAAACCCTATATGCAGCCAGTTCTCTATTGTAACTATTTCTAAATTGTCATATTTCAAATGACACCAAAAAACCTCAGAAGCTGGAACAACATAAAGAAGAGCCAACAAACAGCTGCGTCATACATGTATGTGACTACAACATTTATAGTAGGTAACACAACAAGTATAATGAATTTGATTTCTGAAAACAATGTGCTGAGATTTGGAAAAAGACAAAATAGAAGTGAAGTGCCAAGTCCAGGAACTCAAGAATTGCAGTATTGCTAACACTATTTTATCACCTCACAACCACACAAATAAAACAGTAATTTCTTTAACTGCTTTGTGATTGCATATTGCAAAAGCCTTTCTCGGGAACATTCTTTGAGCACACGCTAGGACTTTGTTCACTGCACTGAACTTGTGGTTGTGCCATACTGGAGTCCCTGGTACTGTCTTTCTATGGAGTTTTTTCCCTCGATATAAACATTCTCTCTGGTATTGACTCATTTATGATGGTCAGAAGGTTGTGGTGAAAACTCCATCCTCTCCTCACCTATCTGCAGAAGGGACTAGGGAGTGTCCCGATTTGCCTAAAATAGGACTGTTTCTCCTTTCAGGAGTTTTTTCTTTCAGTTAAGTTTCTGAAAGTACAGCTACATGTTTTTCAGACACTGTCTGCTTTTCAGACTTGATAACACTCGATGTTTATAGTTGCTACTGAAGTATCGGTAGGATTAGTACGCAGAAAGGCCCATGTGTATACTTATCCCTATGAGAACCAAGGCCACTGCTGGCCCTCTCCTGTTGAGCAAGTCAAAAGTTGTAAAAAGATCGCACTTGCAGAACAGTGTGGACAGGACAGGTGACCAAAAACT
>NW_009616352.1:0-319 GCF_000690535.1 Cariama cristata
ACGAAATCCCTCATTACTTCAGCACAAACACTCATTGTTTTAACCGCTCGTGGAACTAATGTTTAGTTATGAAAATAATAACCGTTATATGCCTCCATCCGCTCTCCCTTTACAGCATCTCCTTTTTTTTTTATTTACCCACTTTTGTAAGCGTACAGATAAGGTATGCAAAGAAAGTGTAGCGAGTAATTTATAGCTATGAATATAACATTAGGATAATGTTTCATTCTGTTACAAAGGCGAAATTTCTCTTCCTTGTGTAGACAGGTGTTCTTTTTTGCTCACTTCTGAATAGTAAATATCCAGACTCATTAAACTA
>NW_009616352.1:367-663 GCF_000690535.1 Cariama cristata
GAAATTCACCACCTCCTCCCTCCCTTTTCCCCTCAGCCCCCCTCCCGAAAGAAAGAAAGAAAGAAAACACACACACACACAATTTTACTGAAGATAGGGAAAGGGCAAAGCAGGATTGGGGTAAATCTCATTACATCTGCTCTAATCGCTTAGCAACACAAAGCCTTTTCTTGTATGAGCGCGGAGAGCCTTTCAGCGCTGCCTGACAGACAGTATTCAGTTAGCATTAGTAAACTCCATAAATCAGGGACTTCTTTGGGCGCAGTATAAGTTTTAGAGCTGCTCAGGGCTGGGGG
>NW_009616353.1:0-472 GCF_000690535.1 Cariama cristata
GCCCTCAGCCCCACCTGCCAGAGCTCGGCAGCATCCAGGCAGGACATTAGTGTGAGCCTGGGCCTTTGCTGGGACGGAGCCATGGGGTGATGGGTGCCATCTCCACCGGGGGTGATGGGTGCTTATCCCTGTTGTTGTTGTTGAAAGGTGATGGGTGCTTATCCCTTTTGTTGTTGTTGTCCCCGGTGTGAGCTCGCATTGTGTGGCAGCCTGCACAAAGCGCCCTTTCTTGCCCCCTGTCTGCACCCCGACCCAGGTCCCCTGTGGTGAGGGATGGCTGGGCACAGGGGCTGACCCCCGAGGGGACTCACCAGCATGGGACCCCCTTGTGCTGCCCCAAGCATGGTGCCCTCACTGGGTGCTGAGCCGGTGGCAGGACCCTGGCTGCGGCAGGATGCCTTTCCCGGGGCGGGGATACCCAGCCCCCCACTTACTCTAGTCACCGCACCCCACTCCCCATTGAGGGGAGCCC
>NW_009616354.1:0-780 GCF_000690535.1 Cariama cristata
GCTATACATAATTTGGGATAAAATGGTTTCCAAATAACAGAATGAAAATATATGTATTAGCTAACAAATTTTAAACCATTGGAGCAGACAGAGAACATCAAGACTCCATCTGTTAGCCAGCCAAGAGAAATCTGTGTTTCTCCTTGCATTGGAGAGCCCTCTTAAAGACTTTCAAACACACCCACTAAGATAAGGCACATGATGCATTAAACCCATCTTTTCCTCATCTAGACTAGGGATCATACTTTGGTACTGCTTGTGTGATACGGATACGTTTGGGAAAACCACTGAAGTTGTCAAACTGATTTCCTATAAACCACGTAGCAGCCTTGACTGCAACCTGGACTGGTTTCCGTATCATGCAGCAAAGCTGAACAGCCCTATAACCCCCCCTTGCTTTCCCAGTACTGCCCACTCGTTTCCTCCATCTCTCCTTTGCCTACAAATACATAGTCACACACAGATCATGTTTCCTATTACTTCTCCAATATTATGTATGATTTTGATACTACAGTAACAGGAAAACATTTAAACAATACCTTTGTCCTGATACTGACCTAAGATGTCTTTATAGCATCTAGGAGAATGTTTAGCATCTAGAAGTTTGGTTGTTCAGCAAAATCCAGTTTGCAACTGTATTTCAGCCTGAATTTACACGGCGACAAGGTTTACGATCAGTCACCTAAACAAACCTACGTCAGGACATTGGAAGTGCCCTCAGCACCCAGAGCATCTCAGCGGCTTGGCACATAAGACATACAGAAGACACATGCCCTTTTG
>NW_009616355.1:0-1270 GCF_000690535.1 Cariama cristata
ACTGAGCCCTCCCAAACGTCAAAAACGAACAGGCGGCGTCTTGACGCTCAAGTTGCGCGTTGCCTTTCCGAACCCCTTGTCCTCTCCCTCCCTCCCTCTGGGACGATGCTTATTGCACGGAGCAGAGCCCCAGCACTGAAGGCCATCCCGAGATCTCGGTATCCCGAAGGGCTCTTTCCTCGCCCTCGCGTAGATTTCAGAGCAGAAAATGGGGCAGACCCTGCCCCACCTTCGGAGTAGTGAAGCCCTGCTGGGGAAACGAGGGTGACTCCAGCCCCTCTCAATCCGTCCCTCTCCCGACAGTTATTCCCCAGCCCTTTTTCTCAAGCGAGCCGGAGGCTGGGGATGGTTTCAGCGTACGGGAGGGGACTGTGCAGGCGCGATCAGATCTGCTCGTCGAGAGTTATTTACTGAGCCCTCCCCGCTTCCCTAAGCACGAAAAATACGGGACGAGCCGAAGGTTGGCCCGGGCCATCACCTCTGTAACGTGGGGAAGGAGAGAGAAGCGTGCTACACTGCCCGGGAAACCGTTCGTTACTTGGTTTTCAAGAGAGAGCAATAGGATCGACAGGGCAAAATACACCTGATCCTGCTAATTGCAGTCAGGACAGAATGAATGTATCGGTAGATAAAGACGCCCGCCTTCTTTTGTTGCGGTACGAGCTCCGATACACGACCTTTTCCTCTTGGCTTTATTCGTTCCCCGCTGCTTCTGCTGGGGCTAGCTAGACATGCCTTCGAAACAAAAGCAGAGACGTGGGCTTTGCAAAGACAGGTCCGATCCTGGCCGTGTATCCCAACCTTGAGCCTCCTTCAGACTTTAGCAAACGATGCTAAACCTGACGTGGCCCTGCCTCTCCTCTCCTCCGCGGGGTCGGGGCGTTGCAAGTCCCCGGGCCCCGGGAAAGGTGATGGAGGAGAGGGGCTAGTCCGGAGCCCTTTGCCCCTGCCGTCCTCCGCGGGCCCCAGACTCGCGGGTGGGCGGAACTGCAGGGGTCCTTGTCCCCATCCAGGGGCTTTCGGGGGAGGGGGGCGCTTAAAGCAAGGCAGTGGTTGCCTTCATCCTATTTCGGCCAAAGGAGCGTGTTTTGCTGAGGCAGGGAATAGATCTACGAGTTGCCGAGCACCCCGTCATGTGACATTCCCCGCAGTTTGAGCTCTGTGGGATGAACTCCAGGTTCACGTGAAAATACCCTGGGGACAACGTGCGTGGGGCGGGCGGGGGAGGCAGCAGCGGCGGGCTGCAGCGCTCGCTCTTCTCAGGCATCTC
>NW_009616355.1:1392-1706 GCF_000690535.1 Cariama cristata
ACAAATTTAGGGGAGAAAAGAAAATAGAAAACAATTAGAGAGTTGATACGTGTCGAGAAATGAAGCCTTGAGCGCCCGGCGCTGTTCGGTGCAGGGTACAGCGTTAGTTGCCTTGGCTAAATCCCGCTGATCGTTTTTATTCTCTCGGCAAAGCCTGGCGCGTCCCGCCGATCTCCCCGCCGTTACAGCGGAGGCTCCGGGTCCCTCGGTAGCGCATCGCTCCTGCGGCTCGGAGCAGCCTCCCCCCGCCCCCGGTGCTCACCCCGGGCGGCCGGGCTCCGCTCCCGGCTTCTCCCCGAGGCCCCGGGGGCCGG
>NW_009616355.1:1743-1994 GCF_000690535.1 Cariama cristata
GTCTACATCAGCGATTCGAGTTGTGCCTCGCAAACTTTCCCCAGGCGTTGTTGTGTCCGAAATAAATTTTCTGAACAAGCGTTTGCCTCTCAAATACGGATATAATCTTCCTGGGCTTTCTTTTTAATGACTTCCATGGAATCCATGCTGCAAAGCTCTTGATCTTATAGTGCAATACGGAATGTGGCGTTGTACACATATGGTTTAGTTTTTTCCCCCTAATTCTTGCGAGCTGGGCAGCTTTGAGCCGG
>NW_009616356.1:0-624 GCF_000690535.1 Cariama cristata
GCGGCTCCCTGCCAGCCCTGCCCCCTCCCACCCCAAGGGTTAGCTTTAAAGCGATTTTGGAAGAATCCCAGTAATTCTGGATCTTTCCAAGCTGCTCTCTCCCCTGCTGCCAGCTGCAGGGTTTTGCTCTGTGGGGGGTCCCGCAAACGTCCCCCTCTTACACCTCGCGTTTGTCCACGTGTGTCACAACCCGCAGGACCAGGAACGCCCCGCGCGGAGGTACCCACTGCAAATGGCACTTCGCATCTCTCTGCTGAACGTTTCAGAGCAAAGTTTGGGTTTTGCACCCCACAGCTCTCTCTGCAGCGACCCTTCCCCAGCCAGGGCTGACACCGGGCATCCCCCAGCAGCAGGGAGACCCCATCCCACCCGCACTGGGGGCAGGGAGCTGCTGGGAAAGCGGGGCTGGCCCCCCCGTCTCGCCTTCTCAGAGTATTTTTGCAACCTTTTCCTGGGCTCCTCCTCCTGCGATTTTCCCAGCTGCTGCTGAACATCACCTTGACAGAGCTGAGCTCATTTCCTCCATCCTTTCCATCCCTCCCCGATGGATTACGGAGGGGCTGGGATCTCAGCAGGAGCTCAGACTCCATGAAGGAGGTTTGGGAGGGGATGGTGCTCTGGCTG
>NW_009616356.1:643-991 GCF_000690535.1 Cariama cristata
GGGAGCACAGAGGGGAACAGCAACTGATTTCCCACCGGAGGGTCCCTGACTAAGCACTGCTCTGCCCTGGGAGAAGCTGCCGGTGAACACAGAGCAGAAGGAAGAATGTATCTTCCAAAGCTGATTAAAAATAGATGCAGCATCTTGCTAATTAAGCTGTGTAATTAGCATTTGTTTTCTGCTCAGCAGAAATCTGCAGGGACCGATGCTGAGCTGGACCCCAAATATCTCATTTGCCCCAGCCTGGGCACAGGAGGTTCATCCCACGGAGGGATGAGCTGCAGTGGGGTCACAGCCCACTCCTGTGCTGTCCCGGTACCCCCAGCCCTGGGTGGCGCGGGTCCCCGC
>NW_009616357.1:0-1676 GCF_000690535.1 Cariama cristata
CTGTTAAGTACTTGCTGTCAGGGTGGGGGGAGCCTTGGCATCGGCTGTGTGTTCTGTGGCAGGTTACAGCAGGAAGAGATTCTTAGTAACCAAAAAAAAGAGAAGGTCTGACTTAACAGTGGTGTGCCTTAAGGAGGAAAGGCCTCAAAGGAGAAGAAGGAGCTTTAGCAGTGGTTAAGAGGGCTGGATTAGAAAGAGCTCAGAGCAGAGATAGGGTCAGGTGATTTAATGCTGTTTCTGCCACAGTTTGTGGTTCCTTACAGCCTCTGAATCTAGAGGCGAACACTCCTTTATCGCTGTAGAGGCTCACAGTGGCTTATTCTTTGTTTGTTTTTTTTTTTTAATTTTTATTTTTTGCTAATCGGAACTGAAGGAGCAGAGCTTTATCTTCTGTCAGTACCTCATGCAACCTCATTCAACTAACTTGTTTCTGACAGCTATTCTCCTGAGCTTTCTTTTGGGACCATCATCATATAGCCCTTTGAAACTAAAGATACAGAAACTTGAAAGCCATGTGTTCCAGGCTAAGGGTGTTGGTATGTATTCTGTCCTTCAAAGGCCAAGGTACTATATTACAGGTTTTCTCATTGTAGTCATCTAATTCATACAATAAACGAGTTGCCATGATCTCTGTTTATAAGCTGGGCTTCATAACCTTTTTTTCTCTATTTCTTACAATGGAAAGAAAAACAGTGAGCATGACTTCTGTGTCAGCTGCAATCTGAATAGCTGATGCTGACAAAGCAGGAGGCAGAAATCTTTCTTCAGACTGAGTGAATGTATATAAAACAATAAGTGAGTCGTGATGAGAAAAACAGCTTTGATGAAAACGTGAGCCAAGAACAATAGCTTGACAGAGAAGTTTAAACTTTCCCTGATAGCTCTTTGGGGCGTAGACAGTTAAGTTTCTGCATTTGTAAGGGAAACATGGCATTCCTTAAAGCTGAACCTCCTCCCTTGGGTTCCCACTGAATGCCTGAGAGATGACAGTAGAGGGTGTCTCCAGAAGGCTAGTATTAAACATGAGGAATTAGTACAGAGGGAGCAACAGCAACTGAGATTCCAGTTTTGACCACAGAACGAGCTAAAAAGATTTGCATCAGCAGCTGTATGCAGTTTCTTACTCATTGGCTGCACACAACTCTTTCTGTTCAAAGGGCTCTTGTGTGCCCTCATGTTAGTAAATGCACCTGGCCTTTGTGTGATGTGTGAAAGACGGGCTGCCCTTAAAGGAGAAATCAGCTTCAGACAAACAGAACATGCTGAGGCGGTGTAATGCAGCATATATTAACTGTGGAAGGGCAGCCTTGGTTCAGACACAGTTGCAACTAGTTTGCTATCCACAGCATCACAAACCAGGCTTGCAGGGGAGCTGGTGGGCTAAATATGTGGACAGATGGAAGACATGAAGACAGGAAACGGGGAAGAAAGGGGGGAAAGTAGTGTTTAGAAAGCTTTAAGGGGGCTCTGGTTAGTTGTGAGAAAGGGCTTTAGTCAGTCCTGTCTCTATTTTTAACTGTGTGACTGTACGACTTTAGGAAAGTTATTTGAACAATTCAAGCCAGGCGCAAGTGTGTGGGGAGAGGACAAACCCATCAGTGCTGGGTGCAGCGTGGGCACCCAGTCAGCTCATGCGATGTGGCAGGCGCCACCCCACCCTTTTCTGTTTTTCCCGT
>NW_009616357.1:1686-2912 GCF_000690535.1 Cariama cristata
CTACCGCTGCCCTGAGTAAGGAGAAAGGTGAAAGGATTGCTTTCCAAGATGCTGATTACCCCTAGCAGCTGGCATTACTTGGCAATGGCGAGGTGGTGAGCAGCTCTGACATTGTATCTCCCATTCAGCAAGTCAAAGGCCCTCAAATGGGGCACTGAGCTCTGGGAACTGCCCTCCATAGTGTTGACTTTTAGCTGTGTCTCAGCCTCATCTGTGAAAGGTATTACTTATGTATCGGGCATACTTTGCATGGGTGTTTCAAATTAAAAATTGTCAGTCAGGGCAAACGGATTGTTGAGGTGAACTACAGGAAAGCAAAGTGCATACGCAGCGTTATTACAATTCTTTTCAGAACAAGGAGTGTAACCTGGTGCTCCTCTCAGCAGGTGAATGCCTGGTTCAGTGAGTTTGAAAAAGTGCTGCAGTGTTTTTGAGTTCAGTCCACCTTTAGATAAAACCTATTCTATTTCCTTTCCCTCGGTGAGATGTTTGTAGTGTCTCAGTGAGTCAGTAAGTTGTGCATTTGAGGAATGCACCTCACACCTGGTAAGGTAAGCATTTAGTATGGCACTGCTGGAGGCAATGACACTACCTAGTTCTTCCCAGGTAACTTAGAGTTGCAGAAAAGGGCTAAATGAGATATTTAGCCTGAAATACCAATATGGAGTGGGATCCTGGCTTTAATGGTTCCTGCATGAGAATCTCACTGCAGGATCTGTATCTTGGTCCTTAATTTTGTAGCAGTGTCTAGTCAGGAGAACAACCTGCACCCAGCAGATGTGAGGCATTTGTAGTGGATTTGGATGCTCATGCTATGAAAGCTGCTATTTCCTGGCACAAAGCAACTACTTCACCTGGGTGAACGTGAGATCACAGTACCATGGTGGTGATTTGTTGAGAACATGGAGGAACAAGGAAGTAATTTATCTATTAAAAAAAAGATGAAATTGGAAAGAGTAGGGTAAGCATCATAACAAGTCCGTTCCCACCATGGGAAGGTCCTGCTCCCTGCCAGGTGAGCAATGGCACTGCTGTGCATCTGCGTCCTGCCATACGAGCGTTTTGTGGCAGGGAGAATACAGGGCTCTGGAGGCCCAGATGAAGCCCCCTTTCCACCCTTGAAGATTAAAGCCTGGCAGAAAAATCCTCCAGCGAGCACAGTTTAAGCCTTGGCCTACGCGCGGTCGGGACTCGAACCCACGGCCCAGCGCTACCCTCCGCCCTCA
>NW_009616358.1:0-259 GCF_000690535.1 Cariama cristata
AATTATTTTAATATTTATTTTATTTAAAATTTTATTTGTTTTATTTTACTTTCTAACCCCTCCCTCCCAGCACAGGAGGGGGACCCCGGGCTCTGCCGGGGAGCAGCACCATCCCCTCCCGGGATGGGTCCCGGCTGGAGGGGCCCCCTCACCGCCCCTTCTCCTCCTCATCACCGGGGCAGGGGGATTTTCGGTACCTGCAGGGAGGCACCGTCGGCAGTGGGCTGAGCCCTGGCTGGGCCGGCGGGTGCCCTTCTTG
>NW_009616358.1:279-1714 GCF_000690535.1 Cariama cristata
GACCCCCAAAGTTAGGGGGAAACTTGTGCCCCCGCCGCTGGCTCGTCTCCATCTCCTCTGGCATGGTGCAACAAAAATGAGGCTTAATGTGAAAGCAGATGTTTAAATAGCGGGCAAGGGCTCCTCTGTCCCTGGTGAAAGTTGCTTTCGAGTTTGGCAATTTGGGCCATGGGGGACGCAAGGAAAATTGGCTGCTTTGAAAGGGCTGTTGAGCCACAATAAGAAATCCCGGGTGGGAGGGAGAGCCTGGCGTGGCCAGAGAGGAGGAGAGTGGCCCCCGAAAGCGGAGGAATGGCTTTGCTTTCCCTTTAGAGAGGGATCTCTGGAGCCCTGGTGTGCCCATCGCTGGTGGTTTAGTGGTACCTCTCCATCGTTTGGCTACGGCTGCGTTAACTCCTCGTCCCGGGATGTGAACCAGGAGGGCGTGGGGAGAGCAGAAGGGCTTGGAGATGTCAGGACACCCCGGTCTCACTTCCTTGCCCAGTTCCCGCCTCGTGTGATGGATCTGGAGGTGCTCGGGACTCACCAGCTCCCTCAAATTGTGTTTTGGGTCAGTTGGTTGGTTAAAAGCCTCAGTTTTGCACAAAAGCTCCCAGCCAGAGCAGCATTAAAGAAATTTTTCTGTGCCAGGGAGGGAAGTTGGACACAGACTAAAGCAAGTAAACTTGTATTTCATCATGCTGGGGTTCAGTTTCTTTGTTTTCCACTGGGCTCCCTATGGCTGCAAATGTTTCCATGTCCAACCTTCACCTTCAAATGTGTCTCAGTCGCTGAGCAAAAAAACTTCTGCTGCTTTCTGCAAACCTCGCTCCCTACGGAGACTGCTCTGTCCTCTGCCTCCCATATGCTCTCCCTTTGGGTGTTTCTCCTCTCGGTTGCAGCGGGGAGGGGTTTTGCGGGGTTTCTCCTCCAGCCCCATCCCCACAAAGCCACCCAGGACCAGGCTGAGAGATGCTGCAGACATGGAAAGTGTGAGCAGGGCTGACCTGACAGCAGCTGTGGGTCACTCGGGGCTGCGCGCCCTGCCGAAGGATGCGTGCTGGCTTCGTGGCTCGTGCTTCTCAGCCCGGGAGGTTAAGGATGCTGTAAATGAGGGAAGGCAGTGTTATTTTTGTCCTTGAAAGGGCTGTTAAAAAAAAAAAAGGCATTGAGATATTTCTCTGCTGGTCCTCACTGCTGCAGACCTGGCCGGGTGCGGGAGCTGGAGCCCAGATGCATCCCGGTGAATGTGCCTCTCCAACGCAGGAACCGAGGGGCGAGGGGGCTTCAGGGCTGGCGGCACCGGTACATATCATTTATATGGGGCTGTAAATGTTCCCAGTTGCCTGCGTGGAAATCTTGAGCAAGAGCTTTCTCCTTGCTGAAAGAGCTTGCGCGGTCCCAGCGACGCAGGGTGGGCACGGTGTATGTGTGGGAGCGGCAGGGTCGAGGCACG
>NW_009616358.1:1888-14885 GCF_000690535.1 Cariama cristata
GGGGGAAGATGGGCCCGCTGCCCCCATAGCGACGGGCCGGAGGGGGAGCCTGTGGCTTCTTTGCTGCAACGATGCCAGTGCAGAATCTATGGCTGAGACTTAAAATCAGTGTAATTCGTTAAATGTATTCCATCGTCTTACAAGCAAGCAGATGAAATGTAGGTGCCAGTGTCTAAAGTGCATGCAAAATGCTGTTACATCGGAGAGAGGGAAGGTTTTTACACACTGCGCAGGTTCCCATCCATTAGTCATAATATTTCCGGCACGCAGAGGTTTTTTTTTACTGCGTTCACTCGCATTTCCGTATAAACGAATGCAGGGGAAGCCAAATTGGAGGTGATACGAGGGAGTGGAGAAACCCAGGTGGGTTTTTCCCCAGCAGGACCCGTTGTTCTCCGAGAGGGACCTCCGGCTTCAGTCCCAATTTCCCAGCATTTGTTGCCAGCGTAGGTGATGCTTTCATTTCTCTGATATGTTTTTGACTTCTGTATACCAGTCTTCAGGCTTTGGGGGGAAAGAGGATGGAAATGTAATCATCTCTGTCAAAAAGTTTGACATTTTGTAGCAGATAAAGCCAAATGTAGACAGTTGCTTTGATTTGGCTCCTTTTTGCTGAGTTTAAGGGGAGGCAGGAGGGGATTTAGGTTGGAGATGGAGAAAGGAGGTGGCACATATTCCCCTCATGTCACAGTGACATCCAGCTGTGGGGTTTTTTAGCGGAGATACATCTCTGGGAACAGGCTCTTTCCAACTTTACTCCTACCCAGAAACTTGAACCAATCGTATCCAGCAAAAATATGAAGGTGAGGGAACCTCTGCTCCCATGTCACCAACATCCATTTTTATGGCAGCTGTGATTTCATCACTGGGGATCCCAAAAAAGATTTTGTGGTTGTTGGGTGAGTTGGAATCGAAGGTTCATGGTTGCTTCCTTCATCTCTTCTATTCCTCTGATCTCCCTTGGGAAGGAGAAAAGGATTTCCAGTCCCATGTCAGTATTTGTCTTTATTATATCTATAGCTGATCTGCGGTGGGTCCCGGGAGCAGCTGGCTGGCAATGATCAAACAGAAGGCTTTATGATGTGTGGTACCTTGTAACAGGACCAGGACAGGGTCCTGGTGGCCTTCTGGATGGGAGAGGAGAGGTGGGTGCTGGTGGCTGTCGCGTGGGGTGGACACAGCTGCTGTTTGCTCCCTACCCAGGGATGGCTCTATCTGTGCCATTTCTTTGATTTCTTTCCCAAACATCCGCTGGCTTTTCCCAGAGAGGAGGTACTGGGATGTCCAGTTATGACTGGGACAGAAGGAGATGGTGGCATCTTGCCCGGCTGCGCTCTGGGCTGTGTGCCGACTCTCTGCCCTTTCCATATTCCCCGGGAAAAAACAGAGGGTTTCCCGTGGAACATGGCCTGGGGATGCTTTTTCCTCCAAAATGGGTCTGAACCTGCCCAGTTCTGCTGCAAAATCTTCAGCTGCTTGCGTGGGCCATTCTTTAAAAATAAAGGCAGTTAAAAACCTGTTCTTTCCTCCCGCCAGAATAGCGTTGGTATCTGGGACTCTCACTGGGTTGTATTCCTGATGCTTAGAGGATGCGTTGCTTCTTATTAGTTAATAAGGCAATGTTTATGATAGGAAATGAATAGGAAACGCTTGCATTAATTCAATTAATAGGAAATGCTAATGAGCGTTTGCCCTTCCCTGGGGCTGCTGAGGGGTGATCTCCGTGCAAGCCTTGGCCGGACGTCAGAGCCGTCGGAGCCTGTGGCAGCCCAGACATGGGAGCAGAGGGGCTCACCGGGGAGCTGGGAGCCCCGATTTGGGCAAGCCGATTTCACACGGGGATCGTTTGCTCTCCAGCCAAACGGCTGGCACGGCAAGGAGCACATCCAGCTCTCGGCCGGAGCTGGCAGCAAAGTGGTGCTTGCTTTTGGTCTGATCTGACTGGGAAGTGTGTCCTGGTGCCAAATGAGGAGAAACTCCTTATTCCTGCAAATAGAGCAGAAGGAGAAATCACTTCCAGTGATGTAAAGAGGCCAAAAGGAGGCAAAAGAGGTGATGAACAAGCACAAGATGGGTGCAGGTTGTTCAACCCTGACCCACCTCCAGTGTGGCCTTAGGAACAAACTGATCCACCTTCAGAGCGTGCTACAGATAGCGTTGGACTTGTCCTCCTGCCTCTTGGTGGGAATTCCTTCAGTGAGGCTCCCCCGGATCAACTTTAAGCCATCTGCCAGCACTGAGCCTGGAAAAGTGGCTGCAGAGAGCAAAGAAACCACCTGGGAATCACTTTGCTTCTTAGACTGGCTTTGCTAGCTTGAAACCACATCTGTCTCCACCAGCTGGGGCAGGGGAGGTCACACACTGCGTTGCAGGGCAGACATAAACACTGTTATTTAGCAACACATGAGGATAAAGCAATGAAATAATCAGAAAGCTATTAAAAAGCATCCTAAGGCAAAGGCGGCGGGTGCTAAATGCTGCTGTGCCTTTGCAGCGCTCTCTACCCGGCTGCGTGCTACAGGTTTGCATAAATTCCTTGCAGGGATCGTGTTTTGCTACAGTCCCATCAAAGCTTTTGAAGATGCTGTATAAAAAATGGTTAAAAAAACAGATGTTCCTGGTTGCCTTGAGTGCTACGGGCCTTGTACTCTGCAGTCCCGTCCTGGACTTTCACTATGTCCTGGCTCTGGCATCAGTTTGCAAATCTGAGTGCGTGGCTTCGTGGCACACAAACACCGTTCCCTGAGCCTGGGGATTTGCTAGAGAATTACTGACGCTGGTGGAAGGGTGAGGAAATGTCAACACGTTTGTATTTGAAAAGCGGGTTTGTGGAGGAATCCCGTGGGGACACATGTGCCGGCCTCGATTGGAGGGTTTGGCCACGTATGTCAGCAGTGGGATCGGGGCCAATACTTTGCATTTCCATCACTTTCAGCATATTTTCTTTTACTTGGCTGGCATTGTAGAGATTTCTTATAGCTGAAAATGAGAAAACTCTGAAAAAAAAAAAAAGGCCAAACAATTCTTTCTCTCCCAGCTTTCATTTCACAGTTCACCTTTCTTTCTGGCTGTAATTTCTGCTGGGGCTTCTGGCTTCCTGGAGAAAGGGTAAAAAAAAGAAAAAAAAAAGGAAAGCAGGCATTTAATAATAGATCAAAAATGAGATTAAGCAGTAAGTCAGCCCTCCCTTACATTCTCCCTTCCCAAAAAGCCACCAAAGAAATTGGAAATTGCCTTGAAAAAGGGGAGTGAAAACAGTGAAGATCAAACCTGATGTTAAGTATAGATGAGGTGTTTATATTTTATTTAATGACTGTGTACTGCCACACTCCTAGAAAAGCCACCCTCCCCTGAATTTCTGTATGTGGTTAAAAAAACAGGAGAGACAAACTGGAACGGGGAAAATTCAGCAAGTATCGAGCTCCGAAAGTGAATGCAACGGGCATCATTAGCAAGCGCGGGCAGGGTTTGCTGCTTGGTACACCTGAAGGTCTGTGCGCACCTGGTGATGTCGGTGACGGCTGTAGTTGGAGGTAGCTTCCTAAAACCAGGAGGCTTAACGAGGTGCTGTTTGTTGTCCATCCCTGATGACTCTTAGACTCAATTTTGACCACATTTGATGGAGCAGCAGGGTCTCAGAGGCAAGGGAACCCAATGGGCTTTGTGCAAGATGCGCGGGCGCTGGCAGAAATGCCACGATGGAGGGAAGAGGTGAACTCGTGTTATTAGTCACCGGCCAAGCTGCACCGGGAAGAGCCTTTCGGCATGCGTTAGCCTGGGAGAGTGTTCAGTCAAGCCTTGCGCTTGATGAGACATGACTTCCCTGGAAAGGAGGCTTAGCCCTGGCACCAGGCTTTGAGGCCGTCAATCCCAGGCCTGTTCTTGTTTGCTGTAAATCCTCTGACTCCTTCGGGTCTTGGCTTTGGTGGGGCCGTTCCTGCAGGCCAGGTGGGAGGGCGGGAGTTGGGACTTGGCATGGCCTCGGCTGCCTCAGCAGCCCATGGGGATGCTCTCTTCCTGGCTCATCCCAAAGGTCTCCAGAGCCAGCGTGGACATCGTGTATGTCATCTGCGTGGGCTCAAGTGAGCCAGGTTGGGAGGATGTACAAGGGGAAAGCTCTTGCTCTTACACAGTCTCTCCACCAGAGACAGGACAGCAGCGGAGAGAACCTTTAATCTGACCCACCCTGTGGTCCTGTTTGCACCCCTGATGAATAAAATACCAAGAGGGACACGAGGCATTGCCAGTCCTCTCCAGTCTCGTCTTTGTCCAACACGAAGTACCCCAGCCTGGGTCGTGCCATGGGGACGAAGAGCCACGCATGCAGCTGCAGATTTTTTTTCTTGCTAAATCGCCAACTTTTAAGTGCAGAAAGTGTCACAGCCCCTCTCGCTCTGCGACTGCAGTGGGGAAGACGCTGAGGAGCTACATCCATCGCAGCTGTGGGTGGTGAAGGCATGGCAGGAAGAGAACGTGAGCAGCAATGCCATGCGTGGGTCTGGCATGTGGGGCTGTGAACGTTCACCGATGACTGCCAGAGCATGAGATGAGGCACAAACTGCCTGCCCCCTGGAAAGCACCCCTCCCACATGTGATTAGCAGAGGTCCTCTAAGGTGTTCATTTATCTTCTTTGTCGCCTCCTTGGTCTCAGCTCAACTTGTGGACTTGGAGAAGAGTCAGTTTCATTACCTGCCGGGCTGCTGCTCTTCTTGTTTATTCTCCAAAAGGAAGAAAATTAGCTGTGCCACAGCTTAAATTTAGGAAAAAAAAAACAATTCAGACTTTGGAAACAACCACTTGGAGGTAGAATGAGCCTCAACAAGAAAATGTTTGTCTTCCACCTTTTTCTGAGGCTGACTGGGAGTAAAGCGCATGGAGAAGACGGGGCAAGGTTTGCTTTCTTTTAATTTCAAATATATTCCAAAAGCGGAGCAGTTGGAATTTATTTTTTTTTTGGCTTTGCCAAGTTTGGGCAGAGAAAACCAGCTGAAAACCTTGCCTTGGTGGATGTGGGATGGAGGCAGGGATGCATTTGTTTTATTTATTTACCTATTTTTACCAGTGAGGCCCTGAGGCAAAACAGCAAAGCCGTGGTTGTGTTGCCTGCTGCATGCAGGCAAGAAGAGCACTCTCCCCTGCAAATCCTTTTTCCCCAGCACCAACAAGATCAGCACCAAAGATACGTGATTGAGTCAGCAATGCAGATACCATCAAACGTCTGCTTTATTCCAGTGTATGAATCAGAGCAGAGAAGTGTCAGAGCCTCATATCCTGCATCTCTGGATAAGGGTGCAGTTACCTCTGAGGAAACAAAACATGGCAAAATCCCATTATCCTGCCTGTTCCGAGCACCTATAACTCACGGGCACCAGCAGTGCTTATTTTATTGCAACTCTTGCAATAGCACGTGTAGATTTTTATTTCTTTTAAATCCTATGTTGTGGAGTCAAAAGATGGGGGTTTTTCATATGTGCAGAAAAAATTATCCAGCATGTCTATATGCACACACACATATATGTGCATATATAAATATGACTGTCTTCTGGAGCACAAGCTGTTTGTGTTAACCCCTGTTAGACCAGTAAGAGCAGCATGTGCCACCAGTCTGGGTACTGGCTGCTTACTCTACAGGTTTTTCCAATGTATCGTATTCTTGGGGAGGAAGGGGGATTAGCTTCATTTGACTTTCCAACCATGCGTTTACCTCCAAAATCAGCTTAATTTCCAGACAAAATTTTTCCCTTTCAGTTTGCTGTGAAAATTCTATGCAGCAGTGAAACCCTTTATTCCCAGAAGTTTTCTGCTTCTCCCTTGCAAGGCTTTTCCATCCCCAGCTCCTGGTTTTGAAGGCACAGACCACAGCCAGCTCAGCGACAGCTTTTCCTTGTATTGTTCGGCGGGGGCAGCTTCTGGCTCCCTCTGCAAGAGTCATGTGTGGCTGCTGGCTTTTGCATCAGCTTCCTCCTTTCTCCAGGGGACCATCTGTGTCCTGTTCCTGCTGCAGTCCCGCTTCTGGACCCGGTCTAGGAGGCCTCGGTGGGAGGGAAGGAGCTTTGCAATGGTGTGGTTCGTATCCCCTAAAACCAGATACAATGGGGAAATTTGGCAAAGGTCTGGCTGTATTGTCCCCAGGGGACAGTGTGGAGTTGTTTAAAAGACAGTTATGCTACTGTGGTAGTGGTGGAGGCAGAGGAGGACAATTTTCACCCAGATTCCTCTTTTGAGGGGCTTGTTTTTTCCTTGGGGTTTTCCTGCATCGGAAACTACAGAAGTTGAGGGGATAAAAAACATTTCTGTGGCTCCCCATCTGTAGATTTGCCGGAAAACTAGTTCAAATCCACCACCCTAAGCTACATCATAAATCTCGCTGCAGAAATACAGAGCCTAGACATTAATAATTAGGAGCTTGCACAATAAAGTGCTGGAATATTTCACACATGACACAACATCTTTCAATCCAGCTGATGCTGTGCAGAGATCTGTGTGAAAGTTCTGTGCAGCCAAGCTGAAAAAGTTTTTGCTCCCATTTGTGCCTTTTCAAGAGAAGAAAATGGGAAGGAATGATCAGGTTGCATCCCAAAAGTGTTCGCTAAGGCTCAAGCGTGGGGGTTTTAAGGTGCCACCCTGTTATAAAGTGTTTGCATGTGCTGGAGGAAAACAATGCAAATTAGTAATTATCTTTTCCCTGCTTTCGCTTCTGCAAATCACTCCCGTTCATCCAGACTGCCTCCTGTCAAACTTCTAACACAAAAAAGAAAAAATCTCCTGGACTGGGACCAAACATGAGGAGTGTTAGTCCCCACAGGTCCGTGTCCCTGAGGTTTGAGGGCTGGATGATAAGAGCTTTGGGTCGTGAGATGACAAATGTGACTTTACAGTTGCTCGTTCACGCTCCAGCAAAGATGTGGTTTGGGTATAGGTATTTCCCAGCAACAAAGCTGGGATCTTAGCAACTTTTACAGGAATATTCTTCACCTCTTTTTTTGATACAGTTAAAAGTAATTGGAGGGATGGTGATATTTTGAACAACCGTATCCACCTAGGAAATTATGACCTTGGATTTATGCAATCAAATAATATCAAGATTAAGAGTGAAAATAGCTGAGCTTGTCAGTCACAAGGAACTGTGTTGCAGCCTGGGCTCAAATCCATCACCTGAAATCAGGAGACTCTGGCAGGGTATTCTTCATTCATCAGCAAGAGGCATCACAGCAAGATCATTTAACTGTAATTCATCAATTTGCCAGGCTACTCAATTAAGTGGGGGCTGGAGAGAGGATAAAGGGAATGATTCTGCCTGTTGGAATGAATCTTTGGCCACCTGAGGACTTTTTTTTTTTTGCTTGTTGCTCTGTTGTGTTTCGTCTTGTCTTGAAGGCCCATCAGGAGGAGAGCCCGGACCAGCAATGCACTGCCGTCAGTGGCCCTGGTATTACATGTCATATCTGCACATCGCATGTGCAAATACAAGTTCTCACCCTGTGACTGTTAATGAGGAAATATGCGTAATATTAATCATAATTTCTGAGTGCAAAGTAGATTGTTACCTGAGTATAGGCTGTGTTTGCTGTGGAATTTACGTAAATCTCTCAACTCCTTGCGTCTTGGCAGTAGCTTGAAGTAGGAGCGCTGGTTTCTGAGCTCTTTCCTTGCTGTCCAGGTCAGCCTTGTGACTGGAAAAACTGCACAGCAATCTCAGGACTGCAGGACTTCCTGCATTTTGATGCCAAAGCGAGTCTTCAAGTGGTACATCTCTCATCACCCTTCCAAGCCTTGTTAAAAGGAAAACATAATCACCATGGTGGTGAAAAGAGAGGGCTTAGAGAATTAAAGGGATTAATGAGTTAGAGCTTTTCGTCTACATGGTTTGTCACTGACCTAAGCCTGACTTAACCATAGTCTGAAGCGATCCTGGAGAACCTTGGGTGGACATCTGCAAAAAAATGACTTAAGTAAAACTTTGTGCAGCCTGGAGTAGTAAAGGGATAGGCTTTTTCAGGGCCATCTCAGCTCTGTTCTTCCTGTGTTTCTGTGGTCTGAGCCCAGAGTCATTGGTAAAGCAGTTTAGGAGCTTGATGCAACCTCTGATTCTGCTGTCAGTGGTCCTGTCTGGCATCAGCTGCCCTGAGACCTTGGCAGTGTCATTCTAGTGCTGACTGATTCAGCCCTTCATCAGTCTTGAAGAAGGAAGCTGGGCTAGAGGTTCTTTATGAATGTGGTATTTTAAACATTTGCCTATTACTGAGTACATCCAAATACTGTTTTTTCTGGGTGGCTACACCTAAATCTTTAGGTTGCTTCACTGTGCATAGCTCACTGCTTGGGATCTCTGCTTGGATCCACGACGACGCTCCCTTGTTTTGCCCTTATGATCAACATCCGCGTTGTTCTCTTACAAAATGAGACTCAATCTCATCCAGGTTTCTTATCACCCCATACGTATGTATGTTTGCACCACCCCAGTAACTTCTGAACCTGTCAGCCTGTTTCAGTCAAGCCTGATGAAGAGATACAGGTCTGCAAGGGTAATTAAGGTTGCATAAGTTCATGAAAAACAGGCAGTCAAGCACGAGGGATAGCCCAGGTACTTACTGAGCCTCAGGGAGAGGTGCAGCTCCAGCTTGTGTGAGTGAATACACCAGACAGTCCCCACGAGGGAGAGATCTTCCAACTGTTTCAGTCATGAGATCTATCAACTGGAGCCAGAGCGTGGCCTTTTTATTGCCCTGGTAGACCCCAGGCCCATGAATGGCAGTCTCTATTTGCAGTAAAACTTGTTTTCAGTTTAAATCTGGTGGTGGTTCGCGCAAAACTAGCCCTAGTAGAAACTAGCTGGTGCCGGAGAAATCTGTGGCTCACTGTGAGGTGTAGTTGCTTGCCTGCTTTCTGTAGAAACACAGCAAAAGAGTTCAGCAAGTCCAAGGATGCCAGATCATAAATGTTTCCTCCTAGCTGCGTTTCTCACATGTCCTATTGTTTTCTTTCAACAAAAGCAAGAGAAAATGAGAATTAATTTGAATTTAATAATGAAATACCTCCAAGGAGATGAAGCAAAAGGAACTGTTAGCAAGAGGGATAGGTGGAGATTAAAAACACATTTCTCTTGCTGTCCCTTGCACACGCACACACATTATACATGTATGTAGCCAGACCCCTTCTCCTTGTGTAATGCGGGAAAACCAAATTGAAAAGAAGACAATACAAATCAGGATGGAAGGGAAAAAAGAGGATGAGTCAGCTCTACTCCTCCCTATCTGAACCAAGGGGAAGCCTGCCTGGCATTCATGACAGATTTTTTGCAAAAAAGATAATGCATCAGATTGATGACAGCCTATAAGATATACTGTGAGTGGTATGAAAATTGCTGGTAGGTACTTGAATGTCACTGACTGCACAGAATGAATGGTAGGTTGAGTCACAACAATTTCCCTAAAGCTGTGTATATTAACATACAAATACCAAGGAAGTCCAATCTTTGAATTTTTATCTGCTTCAGCTTGAGAGTGAAATAGGCGCATTACAGAAGTGTCATCCATTTGAATCAATTGTTGCTGCTGCATTTGTGGAAAGGATGCATCTGGGTTTATTGATAACGTTATTGAGGTGCTTAGAAACACAAGTGTGTTGGGTTTATTCTCCCTTTAGTAACTTATTCTTGTTTCTGGCATTTTGTTAAATTTTTTTTTAGTTCTAGTCTCCTCTGGAGATCTCTGCTGAGCAGAGCATTAGTAACAGAGATGCTCTGTACATCTGTCTCATCTTTCCTCCAAGAGTTTGTTATAAACCTGAATTTGTTTCATAGCTTTCTTGCAAATTTTAAGGTAATTTTATTTACTGGAGGAAAAACTGACATGGAGAAGAGAATCTAGGAATCATGATTTACTGACCTTCTAGTGAGGAGGCTTAGCTGCTTTTTTTTTTTTTCCCCGTGGTTAAACCAGATCAGCTGAAATGCAAGTTAGTGGCCAAAGCTTCCTGTTGATCTCCATCATACCATCACTTCACCCATTTTACTTCCTCTGCTGCTCTGCTGATCCCTGCCTGTGCAGAGAAGATACAAAATCAGGCTTAAACGTACTTGAGAAGTAACTTTATACATGAGGTTTCAGGTTTGGGGGCAGATATTTTAGGTTGTAGATGTCTCCTGCTGTCAAAGAAACGTGAGGGAAATTCTGCCTAGTGAAGGGACTATGTGACTGGGAGCCCTGAATTTCTGCCTTGTGTTCAGCTGGTTTTAAAAATTGCCTTTTAGGAGCTGTGGCCAACAACTTCACCATTTTGCCTTTGTTCCCACAGTTCCTGCACCTAAGGAGGTGGTTGTGAGGATTAGTCATTGGTTTTAAAGCTCTTTGAAGATGGCAAGTGATGTATAACAGCTCGATGTTTATTAATGGCATGGCTTAATATGATGAGAATTTTTTACAGCTGAGTTCAGATATGCCAAGACGGAGCCTCTGGAAGTTGAAATGGGCATTGCTTCATTGATCTCATCCCAGCTGTGCCAGCTGATGACACCTGATTATCTGGCCCATCATACCTGATCTGTGGGCTGCAGCAGGGAGCCCTCCCTCTCGTTACTCCTCTAGCCAGTTCTCCTTCCACTGGCCTCCTGCCACAGCATACGCCAAGTTTAAATCTGGTTCTGTGTTTTTGGCTTCGTTCCTTCTAAATGTTTTCAATTTTGTTGGCTTTAACTGATCCCAGTGGCATCTTTTTATGATGCTCTTTATTCAGCTGCTTCTACTGCTTCAAGTGCAATAACACGCCTAAAGTTCAACCTATTTTTTAATTATAAAAAAAAAAAAAAAGAAAAAAAGGCAAAGGGTAGTATTGCTCTGTCACTGATGGGAGAAAGGGAGGATTTTTCTTAATCTTTAAATTTGATTGAATTTAAAACTCGATATACATAATGGTTTTAGTGGAACATTGCTGTAATTGGAAGGCCAAATTATTGTTTGTTCTTGCTGTCTTGGGAGCCAGTACTGGTATTGATTAAACACAAGTATTGCCATCTGTTGGATGATCTCAAAGCACTTCAGGATGGGTGAAGGAAGAAGACTTGGAGAATGTCATTAGTTCCTCTACTGGTAAGGAAGCTGAAGCAACTCTCTAAGGGTCAGATTGAGGTAATGATTACTGGGGACAACAATTCCTGATCCATAGCAGCATACGTATTGCATGGGATCAAATCCCTCCCCATACCAGCTGCAGTGATTTCCATGTTCATCTCCAGTTTGCCCCTCTCTTTGACCTCTGCTTTTCTGCACTTGCACCACAAAAACCTTCATTGCCTGGTTCTGTAGCTGATGAGATTTCAAACTGATGTGGTGGTGTCAGCCTGTGTGTTTCTGTGGAGTTTGTGCATGTAGGCATGACTCTATAGGGAGGGAGAGAAGGGATGGGAGGAGGACAGTGTGTGTGCTTGGGGTTGTGTGAGTGCACGGTCCTCTTTTCCACTAGGTCCAAGCAGCTTGCATCCAGCTCTGCTGAGAACCACAGTCTTACTGACTTGGTTGTTGTCAAAGTCAATCTGCTGTTAAGGAGATCTATGAGTAATAACCAAATTGAAGAAGCCAGCGTTTGCACACCCATCACTCAGCACTGAATGCATGGGTTTACATTTAGGAACAAGCGGAAGAGAAATAATTTTCTTTGGCAGACTTAGTTTTTGATTAGCTCCTTGAACTGTCTTGCTCTGCAATCTTGCCATCACCAGTGCTAACATACACTGCAAATGCAACTGCCCGTTGAAGTTCACAGGACTGCAACGAGTACAGTCGACATCGGCTTGGTCTGCCCCAGAACTACACCCATGAATATACTTTCACAAACATTTTAGGCAGGTCTACAATTAGCAGAAGCAGTCCTGCTCCTCTCTGCCCACCTTTGCTTGCTGATGTTGCTCTTCCTTCGTCCCGCTAACAAAAGCGTTGCTAACAGTGCGGGCACAGCTGCATGGGCAACTGAACTGCAGAAGTGATCTGGGTTAAAAGAAAATGTTTAATGAAGTAGTTTTTGCCACATTCATTTTACTTGAGCATCAGCTCTTCCTTTGCATGAGCACAGAAATTAATTTTCTTTCAAGTTCTGAAAACCTGAAGACATGCTGAATAGATAGAAATTGGTTCTATTTATAGGCTGCAGAATTCCTTTGTACAATAAAACAGTTTGTTTTAATTTAAACTATGTGTTCAGCACATTTAGCTTAATTTTATTTAACTACAAGTTTTACATGCCTTTTTCCTGCATTCTAATTGTTTTTTAAATTTGTGACATAAATCCTAAGTACAATTAAAAAGTCAGAGTAGTCATTAAGAAACTTCATTTACCATTTTTAACATAAAATGTGTTGACTTGCATAGTTTATTAATTTTTACAAATGCCCAACTGTAAAAATGGAACAGCTTTCCAGATTAGCCAAAGGCCTTATTTACGAAGAAATAGGCCTTTGTTGTTCTTCACCAGCAAAAGTCAGCCTCTCATTAAGAGAAAAAAGACAAAAATTGCAAAGCAAGACAGTTCAAATCAATCAGAATTGAAGTATTTTGCTTTCTGTTTTGCATCAATAAATCCTGTAGTCACATGAGAAAAGCTAGGATGGTTGAAAAAGGATTGGTGGGCAAGTTAGCAATAGTGCTCCTCAAGGACTGGTCTCAGGAGCAGTGTTAAGCAAGGTATTCACTAATAATATAGCAGAAATTAATGGAATTTGAGGATGTCATCAAAAGAGGAAAAATAGGACATCTGATCAGAAGAATGACTGACTTCAGGACTATTTGCCTCTAAACAAATGCAAGCTTTTGTAATGCAAGCTCTGATGTAAAGTTGGGGTTTCTATATTGGAATTGGAATGTATTAATAAATCATAGAATGGTTTGGTGGGAAGGGACCTTAAAGCCCACCCAGTTCCAAGCCCCTGCCATGGGCAGGGACCCCTCCCACCAGACCAGGTCGCTCACAGCCCCATCCAACCTGGCCTTGAACACTTCCAGGGAT
>NW_009616358.1:15227-24358 GCF_000690535.1 Cariama cristata
AGTACTGCAGGGGGGTCTCACCAGAGCGGAGCAGAGGGGCAGAATCCCCTCCCTTGACCTGCTGGCCACGCTGCTTGGGATGCAGCCCAGGGCACGGTTGGCTTTGTGGGCTGCCAGTGCACATGGCCAGGTCATGTTGAGCTTCTCATCAGCCAACACCCCCAAGGCCTTCTCCTCAGGGCTGCTCTCGATTCATTCTCCACCCAGCCTGTATTTGTGCTTGGGATTGCCCCCACCCCTGTGCAGGCCCTCGCACTCAACCTTGTTGATCCTCAGGAGGTTCACACAGACCCACCTCTCCAGCCTGTCCAGGTCCCTCTGGATGGCATCCTTTCCCTCCAGTGAGCTGACCGCACCACACAGCTTGGTGTCATCGGCAAACTGGCTGAGGGTGCACTCAAATCATAGGATAATTCCGATGTCCCAGTGATAAAGATACATACCAGGATCACATTTGTCAACCAAGTTATTTCCACTAGCAACAAGGAAATGTGAATGCCACCACAACAGGTTTTAGGGAGGCATTCTTTAAAATGTACTATGCGTTCCTTGGCTATGTAGGAGAATGACTGATTTCAACTGTAAAAGGTGCAGGGGAGAGCGTCTGCTAGAAATGATCCGGGGAAGAGAGAAGGTGGTTCACAAAACGATTAAAGGAGCCTGGACGGTAAGCCAGTGACAAAAAAAGGCAGAGAAAAATTATATTCCTTCTCTATAAATACACTGGCGTAAATACCAGAGAGGGAGATGAGTTATTTAAGTTAAATGACAATTCTGGCACAAGAACAAATGGCTCTGAGTAAGTTTAGGCTGGAAATGAGCAGAATAGCTTCAAACCAAGGGAGGTTCTTGAGTAGCCTTCTAATGGGAATTGTGTAACAGGGGCTAAAAACCTGATTACTGTGAAGATGAAGCCTGATAAATATATTAATGGGATTACGCAATGTGGTTGACTTCAGTATTAAGGGATCAGACTCAGGATTTCCGGTCCTGTGCTTTCGCAAATACTCTTAAGAATCCTGCAGGTATGAGAAAAAACATAGAAGGTTTTCATTTTAAGAAATATTTTCATAATGATTCAGCTTGGAGGTAGTTTCTCTGTTTCTAATGCACTAATAACTGAATTGAGTGAACTGCAGAAAGAAGGAAGTATGCTTTCTGCACTGGGAAGAAGCAGCAGCTGGCAACTGTTTCCCTATTTTAGTGGTTGATTTTGGCACCAGGCCTGTACTACTTAGATATATAGTTTTTTTAATTTAAAGCATTTTGGTTCATTATAGTAAAGTTAGACCTTGAAATAGATTGCGCTCAAAACTATGACAATTATTATTAACTTTGTAATGATGCTTTTTAAAAAAACCTGCAGCACTTAATGCACACTAGTGTTTATTATCGATCTCACTATTCTCTTTATCAATCCCCATTTTCCCCCTTTACTAATAGCCCCTAGATTTCTTGTCACTTTGCTAAAATCTCATTAAATAAGACCGACTGCCTTTTTGTCAAAAGAAACCGGTTATTTTATCAAAGATGGGTGCCAAGCTATTTTAGCACGATATAACTTTGATCTCACGGTACACTTTACGCTCTGTATTTCCATGCCTTTTATGTTTTGATTCAGACTCTGTTCTCACGTCTTGCCTGCAATTGATAGCTGTGGCTTCCCCGAGCGCTGCTGTCTCTTGCCCTCCTTCCTTAAGCAGAGATATTCTGCGTAGAGCTCTCTGCGATTTGGGTGACATGGTGGTCAAAGTAGGAACATCAGACACGCACATCGGCACTTTCAAACATGGGCTGTGGGACGAGGAGGTTCATTCCAGCACTTCTAAGCTTTTTTGTTACAGAGATTTCTGAATTTTAATTGAGGGATTGCGTAGACCTGTTAGAAGTCCTTGCTAGCCGGCTTGACATTTCAGCAGCCTGGAAGAGAGTGCAGCGAGCAGTGTAGTTGACTTTCCCTTGGCTGGGAAAACTGCAAGCAGAATTTCTCATAGCCCACCCTGCCTTCGGCCCCTACGCTCTCTTCGTTACTTGATGGCAAGGCAGCATCTATATTCAGTCTGGGGCCTTCACCGTGACTATCTCTGATCTCCAGCATGTTTCTCATTGCTTCCCTGTGTGTGCTTTTTATTCACCTCCTCTATTCAGGATGCAAATGGCAGATGGTTTTTCTTCTTTGGTTTCAAGGTCTTCTCATTGGAGCCTTTCAGCCATTCAATGCCCTCTGCTTCACAAACTAGTTCCCTTAATTACATCAACTTTTCTTTTTGAAATTGAAGACCTTGCAGACCTGCTTTTATTTTGCTTAAACTGAACCAATTTGTGAAAAATAGGCTTGCATTGAGTGATCACAAGCAGCTTTTATTACAACACCCTCAGCATTTGCTGAAAGTCTGCAGCAGAATCACCTCTCGTTTGCTCAGCGCCTATTTTGTAAAGTCTGCCGGCTATTACATCCTGGACTTACAGGGCCCTGCTGTTAGTGTTTGTTCTTCCTTCTATATCTGGAATTTAAGACTCCCTTATCAGCCAATTCCTCGGAGTATTTCTTTCTCTCTCTAGTCATTTTTAAAAGCTCTCTGCACACATTCAAATCCAACGGCGGGGGCTCCAGCGGACCTCTAACACAATCCCAGCAGACAGCCTTTTACAGTCTTTTCCCAAAGTGACTTTAATCCAGAACGATTGTTTTATGCATGCTATCACTTTGGATTTCTAGCAAACAGAGATGATTCACTCAGCTCACAGAAGGAACCACGGAGCAGTGTCCCAAAAGATTATTTAAACAGAGTTTTGGAAGTGGATTTGGGGTTACCATGAGTAGTGTGCATGCTCAGATCTGACTTTGGTTTGGGGCTTTGAGGGTGGGGTTTTTTCTTAACCACCTGTGTACGTGTTTAGCAGCCTTCATTACTATCGGATGACTATACTTTCTAACATTGTTTTTCTGACAGTCATGTAGGAAGGATTATACCCATTATTGTGGTAACTGAACCTGGGGACAAATGAAGCCAGCTTGAGCACATAGGTCTCTGCGAGTGGAGTCTGTGTTCCCTGAGTCTTCTGTCTTTTCAAGCACTCTTGGCAATCTGGCAGGTTGTCAAGGCCCCTTAAATTGCTTGGACTCGAGAGTGAGCTGAAGTGCTGGAAACTCGCAGCCTTGAGTCGGGTAGTCTGGTGAAACACAGCACACACTTAAAATGATGCTTTTGTACTTTACTGAACTGCTTGTTTTGCAGTCACTTTTAATTTAAGTTTAGACAGTGCTGAAGGCTTAATTAAAAAAAAAGTGCTTTTGGTAGACAAGAATGTAATGCCCAAGCTATGCTGCAGTTGCAATATGTAGGTGTTTTGGGATTATGTTATACACAAACGAAATGATTGTTTCTTTTTAACTCCTGTTTAAATATAGTTCAAATTATGGAATATTTAGTAGAACAGAATAAGCTGTTGCTTGCCAGCTTTTTCATACCAGTGGTTACCAGATGCTTCTGTATTTATAACCTCGCCATCTGTTCCAGGGTGGAGTTTGGGGGTAGTCTAGGTATTTGGATGTCTCTTCTTTCTTGGGTATCTCTGGAAAACTTCAAAGTATCTGTTTTGAGATGAAGGGGAAGCATGGTTACCTCTAATACTCAAGGAATTCAAGGGAATTTCACAGAAATGCAGCTAATTCCTTAGTGTAGCAGGGCTCAGAAGGGGAAGGAGCCTTAAGCAAAGCGGCAGCGCTGGTATTTTGTGCCATTACTCAGTCATTGCCAAGATCCATTCAGAGTTTTGCTTGGCTGTCACCAGGCTGGGTTGCTGCTCCCTGCTTTGGATCATGTCTTTCTTAATACTCACTGAAATTTCCAGGAGTCTTGCAATATGGAAGTCTCTTAATGGGAGGGGTTTTTTTATTATTTCTGTAGGTAAATTTTATTTAGATATGTTTTAGATAATTGGTTTTTAATGCTGGGTGACTCATCTTTTGTTTTTTAGAATGACCGAGCTAAGTCTAGCTAAAAAGAGAAACAAGAATGGCATGTACGGACACATTCGTTCTCTCTACTGTACATCCTGTAAGGGCCCAGGTGAGGATGGGAGAGCAACGACACTCTGTAGGGTTCAGAAAGTAGCTCGGTTGGTTATTTAGCTCCTTTGCCATGAAGCCACCCACGTAGCGGCTTGGGTGCAACATCTCTCTGTTCTTGGAGTACCGCCGTCATGAAGGCTGCTGGGGGTAACAGCTTGCTGTTAATGTACCTGGTTAGGCTTGATATACACACACAAAATGACTCAAAGCATTTCATTTTTTAGGTAACTATGAAAATGCAAAGGAAGTGTGGGCTAGGTTCACAGAATTGCTGTAGAATTGCTGTGAGCGGTTAGAGACGCAAGGGGAAGAAAACCCACTCTACCTTCATCGATTCACACCGTGTCTAGCGCCACCAAAGCCAGGAGTGACATGTCATACTGAAATTGGTTTGCGGGTAGTTTTGGGGGTGGGGAAAACCACATTTTGGTCAACAAACTGCTTGTGAAAAATATTCACCCAGTGCTAGTAATAGCCTTCAGTTGCTAATGATCTGGGACATACTGGGGGAGGAGGGAAAGCTCCATGTCTCTCTACCCATCCTTGGAGCCGTCTGGTCCTTCACAGTTTATTTGTAACCACTGTCCTAATCTCTTGTAACTTACTTCATTGTTGCTGAAATATGAAAATTACCCTTTTCGGCATTGTGGTTCTCATGAAGAAAATAACATAGCGTGGTTAGGTATGGTTTTATAAACAAAGCATAATGCAGTTATTTAATGAATTAATCTAGAATATTTATTCTTAATAAAATGTGTGGCAATGCAACTTGACATACTCCAAGGGTGATCCATCCTTAAACAAAACCTTCTGCCCCGTTTCTTGCCTCATGATTTTTCTTTCAAATAGCTAGGTAAAATAAGAAACACTAACTGTGCCTTCATTAACGTGGGAATGGGCATTTCTTTCCCTCACCCCATTTTACTACCTGGCAGTGTCCTTCAGCGTCCCAGCATCTTGCCAAAAGCTTTCACTGCTTTTGTAAACTTACTTTATTCTGCTGTCAGGATGTGGTTCCCCTGCTTAGGATGCTGATAGTTCATTGTATCTGCTCTTTGGATCCCAGCTGGGGCTGCACTGCGTCCGAAGTAGAGTTAGCATCTAGGAGGGAAAAGTCTTTATGTCCATGTGTCCATTCTTACGCTAACTTATCCTTTCCCAACATAGATATTGCCACTCATTTCATGCTCTAGCCCTTGCTGTGCTTTATGGCCCGCAGTAGGGTGTATTGTTACAATACTTCTTGTGCCCACGGGGTCTTCAAAGTGCTTTATTTAAACGTACCGAGACACCTTCACCTACCACTGAAATGCAGCTACTTAAGCTGCAAACCCTGGCGGCTGCTCTAACAGCAGGAACAGGACCAGGCCACTGCTTTTATGACATAAAGTAAGGAGAAAAAAAAAATCCATATCCATTAAAAACTGCAGGGAGAATGTAAATTGTCAGAATGTAATTACCTAAACTGGAATTTGGCCAGCATTCCAGATTAACATTTCCTCTCTTGTGAAGCATGCCGTGGGATACCTGATGGCCAAAAGCAGTCAGGGTCTCAACAAGATTAAAAATTGAGCTTTGCTGTGTAGTCGTTCCATAGTGGCTGAGAGATGTATATTATCTGTTTAGTGCCTACGGCACCCTGGGGCTGAAAAGTGACGGAACCCTATGAAATCTGATAGGAGTGTCTGAGGTTAAGAGTGTGGTCTAAAAACATTCCATGAAACTTGTAAAATCTGCAGATGGCCTGGCCTTGGTACTGTCTCCTGTGAAAGGGAGGAGAAGGAGATTAAAAAAGATTTACCAGAAGAACTGCAGCAGGGAAAAGATGAAAGTTCAGGGTCCTCCCCTTAGATGGTTGTTCCCTTGAGGAGCGATGAATGTTTTTCTGAGGTTTATTTCAGGCCATGGAAATGTGCATTAGCTGGCTCTAAAACTCCTTAATACCTGCTTGAAATGACTCGATGTAATTTATAGCAGATTGGAGACACCTGTATGTTGGATGCGAGAAATGCTTACAACTAAGGGATGAGGAAGAGGGAATTTGGTGTGGGTAAGGCAAAGAGGTAAAGTGGGGACCGTTTCAAGTAGAGAAAAGGACACAAACATGTGATGGCATTGACTGTATTCAGTTGCAGCTGCCAACTGTAGAGCTACTTAAAAGGTAATACAAGGGAGGCTCCTGGCATGAAATCATACAGGGGTGTCTGAATAAGTTGTTCTGTGAGCAGTGGGACTCATGAAGCCAGTTTCTCTTAGATTTTGTCTTTTCCCTATAGCCTCTGACTGCCACCAATTCTTCTGTCTCCTAGGGTGTGTGCCATAACAGGCCCTCACCTCGTTTCCCTATCTCACCACCCCAAAACCTCCGTCCTTGTCCTTACTGTAAACCCTCAAATCCTTCCTCATCGCTACCTCCCTGGTACCCTCAGGCACCCTCCCAAATCCCAAACCTCCTATCGCTGTTTAGGCTGCTGGCTGGAAGTACACCACTTGGATATCTGCTCACAAGCTGGCTGCTTGGTTGGTGAGCAGGTCGAGTGGAAGGGGCAAGATGTGAACTGCAACTGCTTTTTAGATGTCTTTGCGTTGCACCAGCACACTTTCATACAGCGCAATCTAGAATTTTTAGACCTTTGCCCCTCTGTCAGATCCAACTGAAAGTCACCAAGGAGTTTCAAAGTCCTTTAACAGGACTGGCGCCGCGCAGTCAGTTGGCGCTGTGCATTGAGGCTTGTTCCTTTGGGAAACCAGGCTGAGAAGCTGGTAAGAATAAAAGGCTTCTCCTTGCTAGGAAAGGAGTCAGGCAACTTACTATTCTATGCAACTTATTTTCTTGTTTAAACTATTAGTTATCATAGGTTATAGACTCTGCACATTAGGATCCGCTTCTGACGTAAAAATTTTATGCATGTTCTTGGATACTGTATATGAGAAAATGAAAGGCAGGGTAGCAGAAAGGGTGGAAAATGAGGGTATTTGAACATGGTAATTTTTCTGTTGGGATATACAAAAGGTGGTTGAACAGTGAATTTTTGGCTTGGTGGAAGGGAAACTGAAAACTCCCCTTTACTACTGATCTCCTCATGGTTTAGTGGTGGACTTGGCAGTGTTAGCTTTACGGTTGCACTTGATGGTCTTCCAGGTCTTTTCCAACGTAAATGATTCTATGATTAGAATGAGAAGGGTAAGTACACAGACAAGGCGATTAAATCTGAAGATGTCTTCATCAATATAATGTGTAATAGCCTTGATAGCACTTTCTGAAAGAAAGACTTGGCAGACCGGCTGCTGATCCTGAAAGTTTGTTTTCTTTTGGGAGCCAGGAGAAGAATTGTTCTCTTGAGTTGTGTCCTGAAGTGCATGTTCTCCATTTGATTTTCTTCCTCAGTGAGGTCCTGAAGGAAATTTGTTGTCTTTCCATTTCCTCATGCAGAGTTCCAGGTAGAGCAGGGTGGAATAGCAAAACCTCAAGCCATGGCAGAGTGGGAACAGATGTATGTTCTAGGACAACGTGGGTGTGTTCAATGATTCAGGATGTTAATTTTGTCTTTATACTGTGCAATGCAGTCATAGTCTGTCTTTTTTTTCCTCAAAAATATAAAGTATTGTTTCTTAGAGCCTTTGAACCTGCAGTACCTGTTCCTACCCTTCAGTACAGCACGTTCCCTGCTTGTGAGATTGGATTTTGTATTGTTTATCAAAGGGTAGACCTGTGCCCCCCACCTTACCCCCCACTGTTTTTTCATCTCAGTATAAAAGTTAGTTTCTCCTTGCATTCTTTACACATGTGTAAGTGACTGTTAAAAAGTGCAGAGCGGTGGAAAAGTGGTTTCTTGCAGTTTTGAAGTGCTCATGTTTTATTAAAGCTGAGATTCCTGGAGCTTTGTGGTCAGAGACATGCCACAGTTGCCATCCTCTCTGCTCGTTCAGAGATAAAACCCCGTTTCTTCCTGTGAAAATTCTCTAATCTCACAAAAGTTGTCAGTTTGTGTGCTTTGGGGTGGGATTTGATTCCCGTAGATATGAATGCCTTTCATGGCACCACTAAAATATAAAATTACAGTTAAAGTGCATAAAGCAATGAAGCAGAGTACTGAACCTGTTCGACTTGGCTTTGTTGTGAGAAGATGCTGGCACCATTACTTGCCTTTTTTTTCCCCCTCCCTTATTTCCCCATTGCTTTTTTTTCCCTTTTGCTTCAACCATCATCTGTTGCATGGTATGTTTGGTACTTGTTGCCCTAAATTTTATATAGCTTGACAACATTTAACCACTAATGACATTTAACATCTCACTAGTATGTAAAAATACGTTGTCCAGAATGAGGGATAATTTGTGCTGTTAATGCAAACCCTCTAGATTGGATCTTGATGTGATTTTGTGAAAAAAAATCGAAACTGTAGAGGCATTTTAGTACCTGTAAGCAGGCTCTGCAGTCAGTGTCTTTATGTCTTTAGATCAGCTTCCCACAATATAGTTGTTTTCATAACCCTTTTTGCCAGGAGTCACCTGGATGTCTCTCCGTGGGATCTGTGGCAACCTTTGCAGTCATCACGGTGGTTTGACCCATATGGCTGAGGCATAACCGAGCTCCATGGGAGCACCCCCAGCCTCACAGGGGTTTTGGGAGGCAAGTGGGGAAAGACAGGGATGCCGTGGCTAAAGGGCTGCGACGTGGCTGCCCGTGGGAGGCAGCGTGAGGCACTGAGGGCACAGCGGCCCCTCACAGCAGCTCCTCGGTGAGGAGGGAGGAGAGCATTAGCGGCGCACGTGCCCGCCTTTCGGCGGGAAAGGCGCCTGCGGGCAGTGCGCATGCGCAGTGGCGGAGGGGCGGGAGCAGCTGCTCCGCCGCCTCCACCATTTAAAGGGACAGAGCTCCCCTTCTTTTTGTCGCCCTACGCCCCTCCTGAGAACCAGGAGAGGGCGGGTGGTAACTGTGTGAGCCCTTGTCAGTTTGGGCCCTTTCTCTCCGCGCTGGAGACGGAGCAGAGCTGGGGAGCTTCGGCTATTCTCGGCAGGTTCCGGAGGCAAGAGTCTCCTCCTTCGCGTTTCTGGT
>NW_009616359.1:0-2382 GCF_000690535.1 Cariama cristata
GCCGTCTTCGACGCCGTGCTGGTGTGCACTGGGCATCACACCAAGGCACACCTCCCGCTGAACACCTTCCCAGGTACCACCCCGCACTCTGGCACGAGGAGACACCCCAGAAAGCTTGGCCATGGCAGTCCCTATTCTTCCTGCTGCTCTTCCTCCTGGCCCCAGCATTTCCCTGCCTTGCTTTGGCTCCAGGAGCACTCCCACGCTCCCCAGGAGGGGTCTGGTGGGGCCAGGGAGCATCCCCATTTCAGTTTTTGGGGAGGAGACCCTCCAGCCCAGGGCCAGGAAGCCAAGCATCCCTCCTCCCTGCCCACAGGAATTGAGAAGTTCAAGGGACGCTACCTTCACAGCCGAGACTACAAGGACACTCGGGATTTCACGAACAAGAGGGTCGTTGTCATTGGGATCGGGAATTCAGGGTCAGACCTGGCAGTGGAGATCAGCCAAACCGCCAAGCAGGTGAGCAGCAGGAGTGGGGTCCCGGTGGGCAGCGCAGCCCCATGTGGGACACTGCCGGCTACACGAGGACACCAGGACAAAGGCACTGGCACAGCCGCTGCTCTGTCCCAGCACTCGCTGTGTTTGGCAGTGCCAGCACCCACCAATCCCCGCTGCCAGGCAGCAGTGGCAGTCGAGACTCAATCCCGTATGGATACCCCAATTTCTGTCCCCAAGCCCTGGCCTGGGGCTGCCCCTGCAGCCCTTCCCTACCTCTCCCTGCTAGGTGCTGACTGCTGGCTCTCTCCGCTCTCCAAGTCTTCGCCCAGTGCTTGGGCAGCACGAAGAGGAGTGATCCTGGGGCATGGACATGTCCCCACCAGGACAGCCCCCCAGGACCAGCACAGCCTTCAGGAAGCAATGCTTACTTCCTTGCCCAGGTCTTCCTCAGCACTCGCCGGGGCGCGTGGATCTTCAACCGCGTTGGAGATCAGGGCTACCCCATAGACATCGTCTTAACCACCCGCGTGAAGGTATTCCTGGCGAATCTGCTGAACTCATCCATGTTGAACAACTTTGTGGAGAAGCAGCTGAACTTCAGGTTCAACCACTCACACTACGGCCTGAAGCCAAAGCACAGGTGCCAGCAAATGCTCCCCTTGCCCAGGAGGGAGGGACCCTCTACCTCCTGCCGTGTCCATCCCCGCTTGGCCATTTCCATGCTCCCTGCGCCCAGGCTGGGGCCGAGGCACCAGCCCTGGAAACCCAGTTAATAGCTGTGTTGTGCCCAGGCAATGCTCAAGGGAGTCGCCACTGCCCCTTCCAGGGACCCTTGGTTGCACCAGTGCAGTGGCAGCTGCCAAGCATCCCTGGGGGATCAGACCCACTGGTGATGAGCATCCCTGGAGCTGAGCATCCCTGGGGACAAGCATCCCCAGAACAGGGAGCAGTGGCTGGAGCAGGACACGGAGCAGATACACCCCACCGCAGCGCTCTGATGCCTCCTTCTACCTTCCAGGATTTTTGACCAGCACCCAACCATCAATGACGACCTGCCCAACCGCATCATTTCAGGCAGGGTGCTGGTGAAGCCAAACATCCAGGAGTTCACAGAGACATCTGCCATCTTTGAGGACGGCACCAGGGAAGACATCGACACCGTGGTCTTCGCCACGGGATACAGCTTCTCCTTCCCCTTCCTTGAAGGCTACGTGAAGGTGGTGGAGAACCAGATCCCCCTCTACAAATTCATGTTCCCCCCTGACCTGGAGAAGCCAACGCTGGCTTTCATCGGCCTCATCCAGCCCCTGGGTGCCATCATGCCCATCTCTGAGCTCCAGTGTCGCTGGGCCACACGTGTCTTCAAGGGTAAGCAAGGCAAACCTGCCCTGTGGCTGCAGCCTGAGCTTGCACCCCTGGAGCTGGGGCAAATGGTCCCCAGCCACGTCCGGGAGGCAGCAGCCAGCTGTGCCATCATGACTGCTGGTGATGGCATGGTCACCTTGCAGCCATCGTGGTGAGCCAGGCTTTTGCCTGAGCAGCACAGGGACATCCGTAGACTCAGCCCCACGGGCTGCTCCTTCACTTCCCAAGGAGCTTGGACATTCCTCAGGTGCCAGACCGCCTACCATGGTGGTGCCGGCAGGGGCACAGCACCCAGGCAAGGGCGGCACCACAGTGGCCACCGTTGCTAGCGAGGTGCAGCACCCTCATGCTGTGGCTCATCTTCCCTAGGGCTGAACAAGCTGCCCCCACAGCATGACATGGAAGCTGACATCAAGCAGAAGAAAGAAGCGATGGCAAAGAGGTAAGACCCAACCCCAGGAACAGGGAGGGGTGCCAGTTTGAGCACGGCTGCTCGTGGGCACCCGTCCTGTCCCATGGCTACATCCCAGCACATTTGGCCATGCCAACAGACGACAGGGATGTGCTCGGCCTCACTAC
>NW_009616359.1:2494-2880 GCF_000690535.1 Cariama cristata
AGCGACCGGCACACCATCCAGGTGGATTACATCCCCTACATGGACGAGCTCGCCTGCCAGGTGGGGGTCAAGCCCAACCTGCTCACCCTCTTCCTCACCGACCCCAAGCTGGCACGGGAGGTGGCCTTCGGGCCCTGCACGCCGTACCAGTACCGCCTGCGGGGCCCGGGCGAGTGGGCGGGTGCCAGGGAGGCCATCCTCACCCAGCAGCAGCGCATCATCAAGCCCCTGCAGACGCGGCATGTGGAGGAGCATCCCTCGGCCCCCGCCACATCCCTCGTCTTCAAGCTGGTCGGGGCCGTGGCCGTCCTCGCCGTCATTTTTGCTTACTTCTAGGTGCCCTACAGGCGTGGGAAGGGAGGCTTTGCGATGTGCTGGCGGGGGGG
>NW_009616359.1:2909-3204 GCF_000690535.1 Cariama cristata
CCACTGTGGCCCCCAGTAGGCAGAAGGCCCCCCCAGCTGCCAAAAGAATGCCTCGGCAGCTGCTCTGCACCTCTCCCCTGGGAGCTACTGCCAGGGACAGAGAAGGAAACCTGCTCACACGCAGGGTAAAATCCAGACCCTTTCAGCCAGCGCTTCCAACCCAGTGGGGATGCGCCAGGCTTTTCTGTCACCTATAACCCAACTATGTCACCACGGGCACACTCACATGAGAGCTCAGCGGCAAAGACACAGCAGACTTCCTAACTGGATAAAAGCGTTCAACAGAGCCAGGCGT
>NW_009616359.1:3346-5008 GCF_000690535.1 Cariama cristata
TTGTCTCAGTGCCACCCTCGTCACCGGCACGCAGCCCCTCCGGAGGACGGCTCAGTGGGTTGGGGACCGGAACTGTGACAGGGGGTCCCGGCCACCACATGCCAGGGCCAGCACAGCTGTTGGCCATCAATGCCCCGAGCATACCCCTGGTTTTGATTTCCACATCACAACCTGCTGAAATCTGGAGCATGGCCACACCTCGGCCCTCGCGCCCAGGAAGTCCTGGGGCAGCGTCGGCATCGTTAAGCGCTTACAGAACCTAACGAGCCCCTTGGAGAAGGCGAGTGCGGGCAGGAGGTGTGGCAGGGCGGCAGGGGGAACCTGTAGATCATGTCTGGAAGAAACACATCTTGAGACAGCCCAGCTGACCTCAGTTGTCCACGGGACGCACAGGGACAGCCATCCCCAACCGGGCACTGCGTGTCTCCCCGCTGTGACTCGCCAGGCTCCGCACCCCCCCCGAGCGTGTTTTACCCCCGTCTGAGGCTTCCCCAGCATCCCTGCAACCACCGCACCACAGGAAATGGCTGCCCGGGAAGTAGCCATCATTGGTGCTGGTGCCTCTGGCCTGTGCGCCCTGAAATGCTGCCTGGATGAGGGGCTGGTACCCACCTGCTTTGAGAGGAGCGGAGACATCGGGGGGCTCTGGCGCTTCGAGGTAAGCCAGCCTGCCCTGTGGCAGCAGCACAGATGGGAATGGGATCGGGATGGGTTGTTGGCAGCTAACGAAGCACCACTCCCCTGCTTTACATGCATGTGCAGGCAGGTTTCCAAGGAAAACCACAGGAAAGAAAAACTGCTGCAGCAGCAGGAGGTCCCCATGGTGCCAGCCGGTGTGCTGGCCACACGGGACCCACCTCCTTCCCACCAGCAGCGGGACGGATCCTCCCCAAGGACCTTAGCCCAGGGCTCACTTCCCCAGCTCAGCCTTCTGCCTTCCCCCTTCCCATCCCTCCCTTCCCAGTCGCATCCATCCCTTCCCCTGCTGTTTTGCTCTTGATCCCCTCCAGCCCTTTCCTACCCCTCCTGTTCCCATCTGACCCCACTGGCTGTCTTTGTCCCTGTCCTGCCCAGCCCTTCCCTGGATGTCCCGGTTGCTCCTCTCCCTCCTTCTATGCAGCTCGCCCACACAGAGGCACGGAGCAGAGCGCTGCCTCCTCCTCTGTGCCTTGGCTCTCCCTGCCTCGGGGGAAGTCCCGGAGCTCGTTTCTGCCCCCAACTAATGAGGCTGCTGACTTTTCCCCTAGGGATCCACCGACAAGAAGACAAGCCTTCCCACCTTGCCCTGATACCGTGGGTGGGACAGCGCTGAGTCGGGGGACATACCGCACCATGGTAGCATGGGGTTTGAGGTGGCTCAGTTACAGTCTGCTGGTTCTGCCCATGGTGGGTCAGAGCAGCGGCGACTCAGCTGGAAGCGCTCCAGCTGGCTCAGCAACCCGTGAGACTCGATGTGGCAACCAGGGCAATGGCACCACGGGCAGCTTTTGGGAACACACCGCCTCATCAGGGCCATGGGTCAGGGAAACTGGGAAACTGAGGCACAAGACCCCATGACCAGCTGTCACCATTGCATGACCCCCACCAACCCAGAGCTTCCTCTTCCCTGTTTTGTCAGTTGGGCGATTGCGCCCACGGGAGGGTGCTGGGCGTAGGGACGGG
>NW_009616360.1:0-2131 GCF_000690535.1 Cariama cristata
CGGTTTTAACCTTCCCGGGGGTTCAGCCATACCTTTCCCTGTGTTTGGAATATGTCACGATATGAATACCCTCTGATTGTGACAAGGGGAACCGCTGTGCAAATACCGAGTGCTATTTGTACACCACAGTTCTCCTCAAATACAGTCCAATCTCTGATCTCTCTGGGATGTTTTAGCACGTTTTAAAACATCCCCTGGTTGCTCCTGGGCTGGGAAGCAAACCGTTGACAGCCCCATCACGACCAGAAGAATTCCCCCATCCCATTTTAACCCCGCTAACGAGGTGCAGCATCCTCCCGGGTGCCCAGGTCAGAGCTGCGCGGGTAGCAGCAGCTTTCACCATGATGGTTTCCCATCAGGAACTGCAGTTTAGCACACAAGAAATATCACCCTGGCGCTCCCAAACCAGTGCACTTGTAACCGTATTTCAGTAAAATACGTTGCCGCCCAGCACCGCTGAATCAGCGTTAACGTTTTGTGCTCGGTTTATGCCCCGTCGATTTGCAAGGCAACAGGAAAAACAAGATAGGGGCTCTCAATGTAATTTCAGCTTTTAATTCTCCTCGCTGCTTATCAGCAGGGATGCAGACACCTGAACAAGAGCCGACTCCCATTCAAAAGCACGGCATCTGTCACGGGCACTTCAGGAAAGTGATAAATCCCCTCCCCGGGCAGCCACCCGCCTCTCTCCCACGGCCCACACACACACGTGCCCAGACGGCCGTGCCACGAGGGCACCCACCAGACACGCACCAGCATTTGCAACCGCGGTCCCACCGTCAATCTGGAAGCACCAAACGGGAATTTATTGTGATGATCAGACCCAAGGAGCCACCAAATCCCGAACCGAAGCCGACCTGCAGCTGCAATACCAGGGGGGCTTTTTCTGGGCACCCGGCTTTCTTTGGCCAGGGGGCACAGGGGCAAAGGCTGCAACACACCCAGCCGCAAAGGTTCTCAGGCCAGGCGATTTAAACGGAATTTTTAATGTTTACTTTTTACCCCACCTTTCTGTGCAGTCAGTGCACTGAATCATCTCTGTTTGATTAATGCCTAATTAATTTTAAGAAATCCATGCACTCTAAAGACACATTAACTGAAAAAGCCTGTCTGTGTGGGTGAGGGTTACTGATCTGCCATTCATTTGCAAAGACAAACACCTCATTTTTAATTGGGACACGCAAAATGATTAATTGGAATTTTATCTTTTCTGCCCATACCCAAACCGTCCCTGCAGAGCTGCGGGTACGTCTCCCCCACAGATACACATCTTTGTCCCGTGCGAACAGCGTGTCAGTAAGCTAGAGAATTAATTTCAAGAACTTAAATCAACAATTTAGAGCCTTGCAAGCGGTGTTTATCCACTCCAAAGGGAACAACATATTTATCTCTCAGCCTTTAGACGCAGCCCGGTACTGGAAGCACACCCAGTAACTTATGACCCAAAGGCACTCCAAAGCAAAGCAGGGACTCTCCCCTATCCTGTGCTCCGAAAATTGTCAGGATATCGGAGAAACTAGTCCAGCTCCACAACGGCACAAAAAAATCTCTTGTGAATTCTGGATCCAATTAAAATTATTTCAGGCTTAATGATTTGAGGTGCTGCTGGTGATGGAGAGCTCCAAACCTTATTGCAGTGCGTAACTCCTATTTTTATGCTGTCCCTCAGAAACAAACCAGAAAGGGAGCGCTCCCGGCAGCAACAGGTCTCCTGGACCCTGGGCGAAAGCTTCAAAGAGCCTGCGGCAGTCAGAGACCCCGTGCCCGGGGACCCTCGTGTCCGTCCCAGGGGCGTGGGAAGGTGCCCAGCCAGTCCCGCGCCTTTCCGCGGGGTGCAGGTTACCAGCTCTCCATCTACAGCACAGATTACTAAAATGGGGAAAACACGATGCTTTCCTCAATAAAATATAAGAAAAGCAAATTCTTACTCTTGGCACCTGGTTCTGGGCGCTCGTTTCAGCACACGGCACCGAACGGGTGAGAAAATCCGCCCCGCAGAGCAGGAGAAGGCAGGGGAGGCGCACAGCGTCCTTCCCCCATCCCTCACGTATCCCCAGACCCGGAGCATTTCTCCAGCGGGAGAGGAGAGTGTTTAATGCACGAGCACGCAAAGAGCTCCTCTGACCCACAG
>NW_009616360.1:2157-3843 GCF_000690535.1 Cariama cristata
GGCCGTGACTTTGGCCGGGTGCAGGTGAAGCCCAGCAGGGAGAGCGGCAGCACCGCTCCGGGGGGCAAGGGGAGACCCTGCCCCAGAGCACTCGACTGCTGGCTGCAGCCCGAGCAAATCGCTCTTCGTGAGCCTCCCCAGAGCAGCCCGGCATCTCCCCGCCGGCAGCCGGTCGTGCCAGCGACCCCGAGGAGATGGGAAGTGGGAGCAGAACCGCCGCCAACCCACCGGACCACGAGTTGCTCCGACATTTCACCGCGCTCAGATGCCTTGAGAGATGGGAAGGACTTTTTGTTTGAGCTCAATCAGATCTGAACACACGGCGCTCAAGCACCGTCCCAAGGGCTCCACAAATTGCAACAATCTCCTCCTCTCTCTTGGTCTTCCTTCTCACTCTCGGTTCTCTTTCCCCTCTTCGCTGTTCTAATATTTATCCAGGCTGACAGCCTCTTACCCTCCAGGAGCTCCTGCAAACGCTTCACCCAGCGCTCTTAAACCTTAAAGACACCACCGAGCCCGCAGGACCAAGCGTTACCAGGACCTGCAGCCATCCCCTCCCAGCATCAGCTCCACCAGGACCGCGAAGAGAAGTTACAGACCAAGCATCAGAGGTGGAGACAACTTGGTTGGGTTCGCTGCTGTTGTCTGCATCGGTTCCCACAAAGCTGCCGCTAAAGGTTTGCCGGCAAAGCCGGGGCTGTGCGTCCTCGCCGGCCCACCCGCAGCCAGGGGGGCCGAGGGATGCCGAGCTGGAAGCCCTGATGACCGGGGCAGACATCCACCGCCCGACCAGAGCTGGGTTTGTCTTCACTGTGAGTTCTGCAGATGAAAAAACACCACATGAAACTCCAAATCAAACGTCGTTTTATTTCATCTTTCTTTATCTACTGGAAGGTGAGCAGAGCAAAACTACCTTCTCCTGCACAGATTCACGGGAATAGCTCTCGGGGTGGGCGTCGAGTGGGAAGGATCACTGCTCCCATCTCCCACGGGCTTTCCCCAGGGCTCAGCAGCGCTGGGGACCCCACGTGTGGGCTCCTGCCCCCTGACCCCCTCCTGCCTCACACCCACCCAGGGGAGGGACGGGGCAGACCCAGACGTGGGGATGGGGGCCTGAGCGAGGCAGCACTCTGTCCTGCCAGGCTGGCAGTGATGCTGGGAAGGGTCCCTCCCGAGCCCTGCTGAAGCCCACCGGTCCTGGGCACATCCCTGGCAGCCCCCTGCCCAACGCCCATCTTCCCACATCCCTAACCTATGCCTCCCTGGTGGCCTCTCGAGCCTTACCCTGCCCGCCGGCTTCCCCACGGCATGGCCCATCTCCTCCTCCTCGGCAGAGACTCCTGCTGCAAGGGACCAATGGCAGAAACCCCCTTCGCTTTGCTCCTGCTCATCTCCTTTTGCCCTGAGGCTTGCAGAGAGCAACACCTCCCAGCCCCATCGCAGGGGCTGTCTTCTGCCACTCCTCACCCCAGCTCTCTGCCAGGGCTTTATGTTCTTAACCAAGAGGAGTTTTTTGTGACCTTTATCCTTACCCCACGTTAAAAGGCAGACCCACCGGTGCTGGTGGGCCGCCTGAGGCCCGGGAAAGCTGGGGAGCGCTGGAGGCAGCGTGAGCCATGCCGGGGATTCGGGGAGGGAGAGCACGGGCAGCGCTTCCTCCGTCGTCCGTCGGGCAGAAAGCGACGG
>NW_009616360.1:3874-4758 GCF_000690535.1 Cariama cristata
CGGCTCCGCCCTCTCGCCCCACTCGGCAGAGACCGGCACCAGCCCCACGGGGACCCCCCGAGATGTGCCAGCACAAGGGCAGGTCAGCTCCTGCCCTCCTGCCTTGGACATGCCCTTAAAAAACAACCTGCCCAAATGAGTTGCACTTAAAATAGAGAGATGGGATTGGAACAGAAACCCAAATGGGACAAAGGGATGCTTTTTTTTTTTTAACGGTCACAACCAAGCAAAACGAGAGAAGCTCTCCAACAGTTCTGCCTCATAATTTTCAGAAAGGGACTGAGCCGTGCTGTTCCAGAAGCACAGCCACGTATCCCGAGAGCGGGTAAAGCCAAGGTATCATCTCTGCAGACAACACTCATCCAGCGCAGTGCGCGCACAAGACTCTGCGACTCGAGTTTAATGTAAAAAAGGTTCTGCCTGTCTGTTCCACTTACTCACATCAAACTGGGTTTCACCTATGATTAGAGAGTGTCTCTGCTAAAGGAAAGCAAAGTTTTGCAAAACCTGCATGAAGAAAAATGAAAATACACCTAAGGAACGCTCACACAGGTTGGAGAAGTCAATGCAAGTTGCACTAATTTGATCAAGAATAAACATTCTGGTTACATTTTCCATCTCCGATGTATTATTTGTGCTACAAGAACCACTGAAGGGTCTCAGACCAGTGTGCATTTACAGGCACGCACATATGGGACAGAGGAATAAAACCTCATCTGTGACTTCAGAGAGGGGCCGGCTGATGCACCCGCACCCCGTGGGCCATCCCAGTCCCACGGCAGCGCTCGGAAAAACAGTCTTTGGTCCCACCAGCTCCCGGCTCCTCCTCACTGTCCATCCCTTTACGAGCCCACCGCTGTCATGGAGGAGTTCATCCCGCGCAC
>NW_009616360.1:4782-6426 GCF_000690535.1 Cariama cristata
AGGCCTCCCGGAGATGCTGCTGGAGATGGCACCTTCTCTCCTTTGGCCCCTGACCATGAACTCAAGCCCCACGCAAGGGATGGCCACCCCCGGCTCCCAGTCCCACAGCTGTGGTGCAGGCCGCACAGATGTTGGATTTGGTGGGATTTTTCTTTTTGGAAACTCCAATATTAGAAAATTCCTGGGAGCTGTGGTTCTTCAAAATGAGATGCTATTGCTGACAACAGCAGTAAAAAAATGCAACCAAGTGCTGCTACGCGTGGTCCTATGAAGAAGGAGCTGCATTGCAGCATGGATGCGCTTCCCACCCCCTGAAACTCTACGGAAGAATTTGGGCTTAAATAGCTGGGAAAGGGGGAGTGGAGAGGGCCCCTGCCCTGCCGCCAGCGGGGCAAAGGCAGTGTGCCCGAGTTCGCCTGCTGCAGACGCAGGGACCTCGCTCGGGGAAACGGTCGGTGGAGCAGTTCCATCATCCTAAACCCAGTTACCCGGGAGTAACGTGAGACGCCGACCGCTGCCCGAGACCAGCCGTGCTTTCTCACCACACAACCGCAGCGATACCAGTGCGTCTCTGCACAAACCAAACCAAGACACGCGTTGGAAGGAGATGAAGAGACAGAAGCGATGTTTGTACTAGATACACACTGGAGAAAGTGCAGCCCCTAACAATGACGTGTGGGCACCTTGCCCTTCGCTGGGTAGACCCAGCTCGGTTCCTGCGCACGCCTTCTTCTCCTGGGAGAGCCACAAACGTCGCTCTACCACAGAGTATTTTGTAAATCCTGGTCTCGCAGGCAGCTGCAGCCTTCGCACACCCAGCACTGCTGAATCCTACCCACCTCGCTCACCAAACCTGCCCTCCTACCTCCTCGGCAGCTCCGGGCACGGGAGCCCTGCTCCCGAACCCCGCACAGAGCTCCCAGCTTCCAGTACGGTCCCAGCGGCGCTCGGCAGGTGAGGGTGGCCGGCAGCCGCCCCGCATCCGTCCGTCCATCCCGCACAGACCCCAGGTTATGAGAAAGGCACCGCACGTCCTGCGCCCGGGGCTGCTGCTGTCGCTGCCGCCGCCGCACCCTGCAGGCATGGCCTCACCGTTGGCATCTGCACCGACTATCTTTCTCTAAATCACAAAGACACAAGAAGCAGCCACCCCAAGACATGAGAGTCTGCTTGAAAGCTGCTCTGCTGCAGCATCAAAACAACGGTGGAAGCGGAACAGCAAAGGACCCGCCAGCAGTCCCGGGCAGGGCTGCCTCCACGACACCCCTCATCCCCAACACCGTTTAAAACTGGAGAACACGTTTAGGAAGGCTGAGTTGGGTCTGTGTAGGCAAGGGCTGCTCAAGCTGCTTTATTTCATGGAATGTATCTCAATCTGAGCAGTTTCTGCCCTCACAGCAATGCTCCCTTGTGCCGGTGCTGCTCCGGAGGGGGAGGCAGACGGGCATCCCCTAGCGCCGTCCCCTGCCCACGGGTGGGAGCTGGGCAGTGCCCTGCCTGCAGCCCTTCCTCCGCACCATGCCAGCGGCTTCGGAGGAGTTCTGCTGTAGTAAGGGGGAACGGGAACGAGACCTTCCCGGCTGCAGCCTGGGCCAGTGCCACAGCTCAGTATTTGCGTGGGTGCAAAATGCAGC
Organism: Cariama cristata; assembly: GCF_000690535.1. Lineage (NCBI taxonomy): Eukaryota > Metazoa > Chordata > Aves > Cariamiformes > Cariamidae > Cariama > Cariama cristata. The sequence goes on from NW_009616360.1 coordinate 6,417, forward strand.
TGCTGCGGGC
>NW_009616360.1:6441-9124 GCF_000690535.1 Cariama cristata
GCGCGCGGGGAAATGCCGTCCTCTCCATCCCCTCTCAGCTGCTCGTTCCAATGGCCCAGAATCACGGCACAGTCACGGTCTGTGTTTTCAGCATGCCCCTACTCAGGACTCTGTGGGGCTTACTACAAATAGAATCATAGAATCATTATGGTTGGAAGAGACCTCAAAGATCATCAAGTCCAACCGTATACCTGATGCCACCATGCCCACTAAACCATGTCTTGAAGTGCCACATCTAAACGTTTTTTGAACACCTCCAGGGATGGTGAGTCCACCCCCTCCCAGGAGTCTGTTCCAATGCCTAACGACTCTGACAGTGAAGAAGTTCTTCCTAATGTCAAACCTGAACCTCCCCTGGTGCAACTTGGGACCGTTATCCGTCTGCCCGGGCTCTCCTCGTAACCTCATGGAGCAGAGAGACCGCTGCAGTTACTCCTTGAGGATACGGATCCATTCTCAGCTGTTGCTCTCCATGGAGAAGCAGGAAAGGTAAAGCAGAAACCAAGCAGACCACCTTGCGACTTCAGCAAAGGCCGCCTTAGCACACGCGGCTCACGCCGGGCTGGTTACGTATCGCACATCACTGACCTTTAAAAACCCTCAAGGACTTTTCAAATTGTGTCAGTCACTTGCCTGATTAGACAACGTGATCACATTTCACTTAGCTGCACAGGGGGGTTCTGCTCGGAGATTTCACTTTTCCAGCTGCAAGAGCTGATGTTTGCACAGCCAAAACCAAACCAAGTTACAAGGGGAACCGCTCCTCTGGGCTCAGCACTCGGCGAAAGGGGGTTTCTGGTGGTTTGCTAAGGACTGGGCTTTGCTCACATCTGGCAGCGGGTGCCGGCTTCGCTGAGCATCTCCCCGGGGGCCGAGAGGCCGCGTGAGCTCTGGGGCACCAGCGCCGAGCCGAGATCCCACCGAGGACACGCTCTGTCCCAGCGAGCTCCCAGGTCCGATCTCCCTCTCCGAGGGGAACAGGGATGTTTGTACCAGGGCTGTTTCCTGGGCTTGGTCTGAACGTGCCAGGGATGGATCCTGCAATCCCTGGGGTCAAAGCAGACTTTCTCCAGGATCCTGTCCCGGCGGTACAAACTGGTGTGCGGTAACCGGCCCCCCCATCGGGCACAGGAGACCCCCGGGGAGCGGGTCCCTGGCAGAACGCATGACCCACGCCGGCCCCGAGCGGGGACCGGGAGCCATCCATCAGTGACTGAGCACCCGGTGCGGGCACACCGCAAATGGCTCAGAATAAAAAGCTTTCCCTAAAATACAAAGCGCTGCGCAATGGCTTTTCAGAGCCGTCAGCTCGTACATTATTCGCTCAATTAGGTCCTTACTCTGCAGAAATAGATGGGTAAAGAGATAGAGGAGTACAATCCTGTCATTCTGAGCTGCTAAAAAATTAAGGCGGCTGCACGGTCAGTGCTGATGGCAGGGCAGAACTACACAGCGGGGAGAGGGAGGGAAAGGCAAGCTTTGCCTGGCAGTTACAAGAATTGCGATCTCCCCTGGCAATCAAGGCAGCGTCTTTCGCTGCAAGCAGGTCTTTGTATCAGGCCTGATACAGAAACACGTTTTCAAACCGCTCGCTATCTCTGAGATCCACTGGTCCCTATCTATCGCTCAAGGTTCCTGTAGTTTAACAAAGGAAACAGAGGCTCTGGACTGTCGGAGATTTAATTCAAAGCCTCTGTGAAGACGCACATATGTAACCCATCTCCAGAAACACCCCCAGATTTTAGCAGGGTGCCAAGGCAGGCTCTTTCAGCACGCCCAGGGGCACCTTTGCACAGCCGGTCATGGACAAAAACACATCCCTCTCAGCATCATCGAGAGTGTAAATGCAAACCAAAGGCGGTGGAGGATGGGGGGAACCCACCAAGGAAACGAGCAGTTGTCTGTCCCTCCCAGTGCTCCCAGCTTAGCGCGGGGCGAAGGCAGACTGGGAGCAGCCACCCCGTGCCCGGCAGGGCTGCAGGCACTGCCCGCCCAGCCTGGGGGCATCCAGGGGAGGGAGAGGGGCTTCGGAGGGAAGCTGGTCATGGGACGTGGAGGAAGAGCGAGTGTCTTTGTCACAAACATGAATATTCTCAGCCTTTCAGCACCTTCGCCCAACCCAGTCCAAGTCAAGATCCCATCGGTCCATAACTGCCAAAGGGCGTCCTTCTGCCAGCATGGTATCCAGCCAGCACCAAGAGCCCTTAAATCGGCCCTCGAAGCTTGGACGACAATGTGCACGCCACCTCATGCCGATGGCAAGTGCTCAGAGGTATAGTAGCCCACCCTGTATAACACTGCTCTCAAAAAGACAGGTTGCCACACGCTTGCCAGACACTCAGAGACTTTGCTCATTTCTGGGAAGGATGGTTTGCTCCCTCCAGGCAGGGGCTCAAGCATTTTACTATAAAATTTAGAGAGGGAAAAAAAAAAAAAAAAAAAAAGAGATAATAAAACTCACCATCTTGTCCATTTGCAGCTGCTTTGCAACATTCAGCTTGGTTTTGCAACATCATATAAATCATATTTGAATCACCACCAGTATGGAACTGCGATCGTCTGACCACCTCTGGTAGCTCTGCTGCTCCACTTTAGAAACCTCACACTACCAGAGGCATTTTGCACTCAAACAGCCTAAACACAGCATCCCAGACTGGCCGGGGTTGGCAGGGCCCTCTGGAGA
>NW_009616361.1:0-314 GCF_000690535.1 Cariama cristata
CACAGGTGCCGAGGGGCTCCGTCGGGCATCGTGGGGCGGGTGTGGGGCTCAGCTGATGTAGACGCGGTGGAAGTCGTGGGCGCCGAAGGCAGCGTTGCACTTGGGGCACTTGCGCTGGCGCGTGTCGTAGCGGCTCTTGACGCACTCGAAGCAAAAGACGTGGAAGCACTTGGTGAGGACGGCGTCCTTCTTGCGGGCGTTGCAGCACGGGCAGGTTAGGCGGGCCTGGGAGGGGGGACAAGATGGCCGTCAGCCCCATGGTGACACCCCGCCAGCTGCCTCCTGGCACCCATGGGTGCTCCTCAGGCCCAGCT
>NW_009616361.1:414-899 GCF_000690535.1 Cariama cristata
CTGTGGTGTGACCCAAGGTCCTCCAAGAGGCCTTCCTAAGGTCCTCCAGCCCCCACTGAGACCTCCAACCCTACCCAAAATCCTCCAGCACCCACCCATGGGTCCTCTAACCCCACTGCCGAGATCCCCCAGCCCTTTCCAAGGTCCTCCAGCCTCCCCACCCAGCAGCAGGGAGCCTTGGAGGAAGGTGGGGGTGCCGCCCACCCAGCCCTGCCCATGCCCCCGGCACCCATGGGTGCCCTCCCACCGCACCCGATACTCCTTGATCTCCTCCTGAAGGATCTGGTCGGCGTCGGCGTAGACCTCCACCTTCCGCTGCTTCTCCAGCTTCCGCCGCAGCCGCGACAGCTCCTCCTGCGGGGATGGGGAGCGATGACCCACGGCGACACTTTGGGTCCCTACAGACCCCCCATATGTCCCCACAGACCCCCTACGGGTCCCTGCAGACCTCCTACATGTCCCCACAAACCCCCTGTAGGGAGCCA
>NW_009616362.1:0-619 GCF_000690535.1 Cariama cristata
GCCCGCATCTCCCGTCCAGGTGGCATCACCCCCGTTACTATTACTTTAACATTTCCAGCGTTTAATTAGCTAGGAACTGAAGGAAAATTATGCATAAATACAGCAAGGAGAAAAATATCATCCTAACTTCACTTTTATGTGAAGCTCTGCCAATTATGCAAAATTATTCAAGGACTTTCCGCAAGGACGGGAGGTTTTCCGGCGGCCGGGCTGCCGCGCGCTTGCCGGAGCGCAGGCTAATGGGAGAAGCGAGCTAGCGCGGATTTGTATGGCTGCTGCATTTCCCTCTTCGCTTTTTCTCTATTTTGGGGGAGGATTGTTCTTGCCTGCAGCATCGCGGGTCCACGAGCAGGGAGGGCGATTGCCCTGGCAGCTCCGGGCAGGCAGGGGATGCCTGCCTGCGGGCAGGGAGAGGATGGGGACGGGACTGGGGAGGGCTCAGGGTGCTGGAGAGGAGCGGGATGCTCCTGGGACGCCAGGACAGCAGCCATCGGATGGCCCAAACCCTGGGAAAGTGGCATTTGGCTGCACAGGCTGAGGCAGGAGGACAGGAGGCTGCGCCGAAGCTGGGAAATCGGGGCTGAATCCCGTGTTTGATCTGGCTGATTCCCTGACTTTT
>NW_009616362.1:709-925 GCF_000690535.1 Cariama cristata
TAGGGACAGAGACGACGACCCGGGGACAAGGACACAGTGCTGGTGTCACAACGGTGGACAGCACAGGTTGACACCCACAGGCGAGGGATGCGCCGGAGCCACCCGATGGGGACCGAGACGTGGGTGGCACCGAGGGTCCTGTGACCACCCCGTCACCACGACCTGGAAGGTGAAACAGCCCAAAAACCTGGGTTTTCCTGATGCCGTTTCCCCACG
>NW_009616363.1:0-232 GCF_000690535.1 Cariama cristata
GGGAAGGTTTGGTGCTGGACGGTGCTGGCAGGGCCTGTGGTCCCTGTCTGGACGGCGCTCTCCATCTCCGGTGTTTTATTTCCAGTGGGGCTTGTGATGCTGGTTTTGCTCTCGGTTAGCAAACAGTAGCGTCAGCGTTGGACCTGTGCAGCATTCGAGGACCTCACATCTTCCAAATCCTGTTGTAAAAGCCTGGCTCGTCTCAGACTCCCGCCCAGAAGGGCCGTGTAGA
>NW_009616363.1:259-2197 GCF_000690535.1 Cariama cristata
AGGCTTGACAGGTACTTGAGTAGGTCAGAGCTACGTTATGAAGACTCTGTGAAGACCCAAAGGTCACTCCTTTCAGACACTGTCATATCTCGTTCCTCCCAAATGTTACCACTGTCTTGCCAGGGACTGCGACAGCTTCTTCCTCCTACAAGCAATTTGGTGTTAGTCCTCTCCGGTTTGGAACGCAGAGCTCCACGTTTACGTGTGGATCATAACTAGCCATCCTGGCTTGGAAGCGGGGCAGGGTTTCCATTGGGTCTTCACTGGAGCTCCAAAAACCCACTGCAACTGTGTTAGCTGGGGGATTTGCTCTTTACTTGCAGGTTAAGCTCGAGGGCAGGGAGGTGTGCTGACAGGCAGGAGAATGAGAAAGTGATGGTGAGAAGTACAGGACCAGACTGGGGGTCTGCGTCCGCTCCCCGAGAGTGGCAGGGCTCGGGGAAAGGCCGACCAACAGGACACGTAAGTAGTGTCCTTTCGTCTGAGATGCCAGTCCCCTCGCGGGCTCTCTGCACCCCACGCTGGTGGGAAAGGAGAGTTTTCCTTTCGACTGCATTTGTGCCACTGCCCACGACCGCTGCTGCGGCTGGACATGGTCACGGCGGCTGCTGGCTGTAGGTACGAAAGATGCTGCCTTGACCAGGGTGCTCCCATGCTGCTACCGGCACATCCTCTCCCAGAGAGGACAAGAAAGCATCCGGAGACCCTACAGCAGTATGGACAGTGTGCACGGTATGGAGCCGGTGTGGAGCAGGTACCCCTCTGTCTGACTTCCCGCGGGTGTGGGTACCAGCTCCAGCGAGAGCTCCTGCCCACGAGCATCGTACCCTCCGCTTCCCAAAGCCCCGGCGCGCTTGATCCAAGTTTCTTGTTCCCGATCATTGATGAGGTTGCACAGGATGAGGTGATTTAATGAGGAAGATGGCAGGTTTCCACCTAACAACTGCATCATTTTCTATCTTTTTGATCTGGAGCAAGAGGCAAGGAAAAAGCCGTAGAGCAAGAGAAACCCATTCTGAATGTGATTGACTTCAGCACATTCCCTATTGTACGGATGTGTCACTGAGATAATACCTGTGTTTTAGCTCCACAAATTATATGTCTTTTAACACTCTTACATCAAACAAGGTGTCTGAGGGAGACAGGTAGTTGAGACGACGGCATCTCCTGGGGGAGCCGCCAAGGGCTAGGGAGCTGCTGGTGCAAAAAAAAAAGCCACGGGGATGGGTTCCTGCACAAACCGATGACCACCCTTCCCAGTTCACCACCAGTGAGTACGGCAAAGCAGGGCACTGGTCTCCCCCTGAAGTTTCTGGAGGTAGGAGGTGTTTCTCCCTGCGTGGCACTTGTCTGCGCTGCTGCCCGGGTGCTGGTGCTGTTCCTGCAGGGCAGGGGAGCTCGTCGCAGCGTGGATTCGTGCAGAGGCAGCTATGATCCCTTGCTGTCACCAAAGCACCCCAGCATCGAGGGAAATCATGGCCCAGAGACAGCACGAGATTTTTCCAGGGCTCCTGCAGGCACCCATGGCAGTTCCAGGCTGGTCGTCCTTGCAGGCTGCCATCTCCCCGTCGTGTCTTTAGGTTAACTTGCCCCTCTTGACGCTTTCCTTGGGCCAGGGGGGCTGTCGCTGCGGCGGTGGGGGGCTCTGGAGAGGGAGCGACTGTGGTGCCACTGCCCTGTCAAGGGGGATTAGAGAGGCCCAGGCACGCACTCTGCTTGGCTGGGGCTCTTCTTTTACATAATGCGATTAGCGCTTCTCTGGAGCAACCCCTCCCAAGCCAGCGGAATATTCAGCATTGCCGCGAGGATCTGCATTTGCAGCCACCAGCTCTTCTGCTTGCTCTGCCCAGGCGAGGACCTGCTCCCAGCCCACTCCAGCCATGGCTGCAGCCCACCTGTGCTGGACCCCCGCACGGCACCAGCATGCCCGGCAGTGCC
>NW_009616363.1:2219-6079 GCF_000690535.1 Cariama cristata
CAAAACCCATGGCTGGGTTTTGGGCTGTGCAGCGTGGGACTGGTGGCACAGTGCTGCATCCAATGGTTTCGCTGGATGCTTTGGGATTTTTAGTCCAAGACTGGCCCTCATAGGGATAGGGCTGAAGCGGTGGCTTTCTGCAGCAGCTGGGCTCAGGGACACCGATCACCATCGCCCGTTGCTGCCGGAGGAGCAGTGCCAGCCGGCCCCGCACCTCTCCTGGCGTTCCCCTGCCCATGGCTGATCAGAGCCCGTGCAGAGTGGAGGGTGGCTCTCCCCAAAGCGCTGGGCTCCAGTGAGCGGTCCCTGGGAGCCCGAGCCTTCTGCGCGAGCCCACCCTGCTCATCCCTGTCTCTGCCTAGGGTCTCCCCCCCTGCTCCTACATCCGTTGCAGCATCCGCGCGAGGGGGCATCCCTTGGTTGAGGTTAGAGTTTGGGTGTAATCCTGAGCATCCCAGGTGGATGCCGATGGCAATTGATTGGAATAACGGCTTCAGGGATGGTCTTTGTTCTGCACAGGAGCTGGGGAGGGACCAAGGGCTAGGGAGGGTGCTGGTGGCACTGGAAGTGTCGGGCATGTGGCTGATGTTAGTTTGCTGTGCATCCTGAATCTGGCTTTATTAGTGATGTTAATGATAAACAATGGCATTTAGTTCACTGATTTGCTAGTAAAATTCAAAGGATCTGCTCATGCTGTAAAGACTTATTTCCTCTGCTGATTTGATCTAATTTAATTGAATGCTGAAATCTTGGAGCTCATCTCTTGAGAAAGCCTGCGTTCACAGGGAAAAATACCCCAAATTATCAAGAATACAATTTCCACATAATTGTGCTGCTGTCATAGGCATGACTACCTTGTACTGTGTTTAACCATCAGAAATGATACAGTCACTCAAGGGAGCAAACCAGGCAGGGGCTGATGCTGCACCCGAGCCCCGGGGCTCCCTGCCCGCCCACGACAGCAGCGTGACGCACGCCTGCCTTCTCCTCTCTGCCCCTAATTCACTGCCTGGCCTTCAACAGCTTGCTTCATCTCCCCACGCTACCGTTTTCCTGTCCCCAAAATGGCTTTGGTTTATCACGGTGCTTGTTGGCCCCCTGAGATGCCGAGGAGCGAGGGCCGGCGCTGTGCTGCTCTGCTCGCCAGCCCTGAAGGGTGGGCTCAGCACCAAGGGGCGACTCTTGTCTTAAAGTCCCGGGTGTGTATGATGGGAAGGTGCTTTCTAAGAGCTTCTTATCAAAGCTGTGTCGCTCTGGAGGCTGCTGCCTGTAGAGAGACATAGAGATGCATGTAGACAGAAAGATGCCTGTATGTCTTCTTGCATAAAGCAGATCCAGCTGCCTAAGCCCCCTGGACTATCCAAGGTGGTTTAATACCGAACACCAGAGAACTGAATGTTCCTGTCTGACCCCAGAGTGTTTGATCTGGAAAGCATTGCTGCAGTAGCCCTGAATGAAGAGTTTTGCCCTTGTTTGCGTGGCCTGGCTCGGCCGGCAAGGTTTTCTTTGCAAGTCACGATTATAATTTTGGTAACCTTCCTGGGCTGGATGAACCTTTACTGCCATGGGCCGCTGCGGCTCCTCCGGCGGTGATGCCAGCTGCGTGCCGCTGATGAGCCCCTGGAAAGGCGGAACCTGGGCCTTGGGTGATGCTTCATCCTGACCAGGGCTAATTGCGTGGAGGGGACACTTCTCGTTAGGCTTTGCTGCCCTGGTCGCCAGGAGGAGGGACTGGTGCATCCCTGCCCTTGGTGGGAGCTGGGGTGCCAAGTGCTGAGGTTTGGGTTGGCCGGTCGGCTTTTCCGGCTCGTGGCTGACGGGTGCACCGTGCCTACCTCATGGTGGGTGCCTCGTGGTGCCCATCCCATGGTCCAGCCCTGCCCGCTCGCTGTGGGGAGCGGGGCCACCAGGGGAAGTGAGTGAGTGGATAATTTGCAGCTCATCTAATTAAAAGGCTGTGATTTCGAAGGCTGGTCGGGGAAGATGAGAAGGCTGTGGCACTGAACGAGCGTGGCGGCTCACTGCTGTCTGGGGATGAGTCCCTGGCCCCGGTGCCAGTGGGTGCTGAGGGATGGGTGCTCACGGGCATGGTGGGAAGGGGAGCGCATCGCTGGCTGGTGCTAGTGGAGCGGACGCAGACAGGACCCACGCTCTGCAGTGCCAATCCCAGCAGCTCTTACACTTGAGCAAATAGCCATTCGTTTGACCTCCCGCCAGCCCTGCTAAGTAGACAAATATTTGCTGCCTCCTTCTCTCGGTGGCTCAGCGGAAGGGGCAGGGAAGGGGCATCGTGCCCATCGCACAGGGGCAGGTCCTGTGGCCCGGCCGTACCGTCACCGGTGCTCTGGTACGAGTCACCTTTCTGGAGTACAAACAGCCATGCTGCGACATCCACTTTCAGTCTTTTGTGCTCAAAGTTTAATCGCAGTATGATAATACAAATTCATTTTTTATCACTGTGCTAACGCAGAGATATCTTAGTTTGTGCTCTGCATGCTATTGCGATATACAGCGGCATCAAAGGGCTGCTAGTAACACCGCGTGTAGAAGTGTCCAGCTGGATTTCATGGCAAAACCCCTCTCCCTTCCAGCCTGCTCCATGCTGGCCCTCAGACCCCGTCCCGTATACAGCCGCACCGGACCCCTAGTTTTCCAGCAGTTCTTATTATCTCGTTTTGAGCACTCTAACAAAAGACAGCCCGTTTCAGGTGCGTTTCAAAGTCTGATTAATAACACAAAAGTAGCAGCAGTGACATGGTGCGGTTCCTGCCGTGTCTGCATGTGCCAGGAGTGGTGGTGGCATGGGCAAGGGGTGCTGGCAGAGGGGGTGTCTGTCACTGCCCACCCTGGGGCACCAGGATGCTGCTGGGGGATGCTGTGCACCCCCCATGTGGGACTTGCAATCAAGGGGGATTCACCCCAAGACCCTCGAGTTTTGCACATGCTGATGAAGGCCAGGGAGCAGCCAGGTGCCAGGATGTCGTGGATGCTGTTGTCCTTTGAGGGCTTGGCCCAGTGGGTTGCATTTTTTTTTTTTTTCCCTTTTTAATGCCGATGCCTGCTTTGAGGTGCTGGGAGGTGCTTTCAGTGCTGCTGCCCATTCGTCTCACCCTGTTGCTGTGCAAACGCAGTGAGGGGACGTCAGGAGATGCAGCAAGAGCACTGCCCACCTCTAGGGAAACGGGGGCTTATCCAGAGGGTGCAGCCAAAACCGGGTTTGGTCTGGGGTCTGCTAAGCCCCTGATTATTTTTAAGTCATCTTTTGAGATTGCTTTACATACTGAAGTCTCTTCTCTCTACCCACAGAATGGGTGCCCTCTCCTCACCCAGCCTCCTGGCTGCGTCCCAGCCCTTACGGGCGCCGTGCCTGCGGGGCTGTTGACCATCAGACCCTGCTGCCGCTCCCGTGCGGGGCCAGCTCGTTTTTAATGGCTGGCAATCCCTGGCTGAGCCTCGGCTTCCTTCTGCAGCGAGAGGTCGTTCGCTCGTAATGGATTTTTGTTCTTTCATTGCAGCTTTGATTGCTTTCCCTGCTTATTTCCTGGGAAGGCTGATAATTGCGCTGGGGAGATGAAACATCGCGGACCGTGCTCGGCCCCAAGTCAGGCGAAAGGTCGATGCTTGTGTGCACTTGTGATGGGGACGGGCTCTGGATGGGGAACAAGCCCGTTGTGTTGGCTCCCGGTTGAGCTAGGCAGGTAAATTTCTTTTTGCACGTCCATCCAGTACTTCTGTACGGGAGCCGCAGTACCGGGGCGCAGGGAGCTGCCAGGCTTTGGGCACTGCGGCACGGTGGGGAAGCCTTGCCGGCTGTGCCGGGGCCGGAGACAGGGGAGCTGGGGCTGCCCCCGCCTTCGCCC
>NW_009616363.1:6089-8230 GCF_000690535.1 Cariama cristata
CGATGGCTCTGAACTGACAAGGTGCTAAGGTTGCCGGTGGTGTATCGCACTTGTCTCGCACCGTTTCATGAGAGAGAAAACTTGCTGTGTTCTGTCTCTGCGTTGCCGGCATGGAGGAGCCGCCTTCATGCTTTCGTAGTATTTCCTCTATGTCTTTCTAACTGAAGCCATAAAATAAATCTCTAATGGCATTACTTAGGGCTGGATGTAACATAATCTGAAGTTCTATTTCTTGTGATACTTCTCTTAAAACTAGATGCACTCTTATCCTCTTCCTGCAGCGCTGTTTGAAACACTATAATCGCTTTCGCCCTAGTTTGCAAGCTCCCAAATCCTTTTCTTCCCATGTCAGGGAAATCGGAATGTGACTGCTCCTTTGCGGAGAACCGGTTACTATTTTTGTCTTTCGGTCGTGCTGCTTCGACTCCTTTTGTTCCTCTCTGGCTCCCGGTCCCTGGCACTGGCCCAGCTGCCCCCCGACCCAGCTCTCCCACCTGGGCTGTGTGGGTGCCCATGCCCAGCTGTGTCCCACTCGGGTGGGGGGAAGCACTTATGGGGGTCTCCGGACAAGTGCCTGGGGTGGCGGGAAAGGGTCCCTGGGCAGAGCTTTCGGTACGTTCTCAGCTGCTGCGGCTCAGCCACGGCGCTGCGGGGATGGGCTGGCCATGCCTCCAGCCCAGCTGTGGCAAATGCCTGGCATAGCTCCTGTATTTCTGGCTCTGTCCCTCGTGAGCGAGGGAACCAGAAATATCTCTTGCGAAGGGAGGTGCAGAGGGTGTCGGGGACTTATCCTGCACCGTCTGACGAGGCAGCGCTGCGGCTCTGGCTGGAGAAGTCCTGAGTCACCGGAGCCGGCCTTGGCTGTGCCCACTGCTCAGGTGTGAGCGACGAGGCCACGGGGGCCTTCGTGGGTGGAAATGCGCCTGCGGGCGGCTTGGGAAGGTCGACGGGCTGCTCACTGATGGGTGATTTAGTCTCACTGCAGCATTAACACAAAAGCCAAAGTTATACCATAAATATACGGCTTCTTAATAATATTAATAGTGTCATTTATTCACGGGAGATTCAGTAATATCGGGGATGAAGGCTTGATCTTGTCACAATCTGGTATTTTCAGATCCTTCTTTCTTAGCAGAACGTCCAGAAGAAAATGCCAGGCTTTGCATAAATGAGCCAACCACCCAGGTGATTTATTAATCATGGCATGTAATTGTCCTAACCTGCCGTGAGCTCTCTCCAGCCCCTCGGGACCCGGCTTCCTAGTTAGCTGCAAAACTGCTTTCTCTGAAGAAAAAACGTCAGGGCATTTTTAAAGAGGTATTTATTTCTTCATAAAACAGGGGCAGCTGCTTAACTCAGAGGTTATTTAGTCACTGCAGAGGTAATACTGAATCTTTAAAGGAAGAATGGAGATTGAGGAGCCCAGAAACACTGGGGAGAGGGCGGGAGCTCATGGTCTCTGCTCCAGGCTCCATCGCAGAGCAGGCTGTGGCTCCCTCCAGCTGAGCCCGGGAACCCTCCGTGGATGGGGAGCTGGCAGCCCCTCTAGGGACCTCTTCCAGGGCCGACCCAACCTCCTTAATTTCCCTCATTTCCAGTCTAAGGCTCCCAGGCTGCAGCTTTCTGTCCTACGGGATGTCCTTCGGCACATCTCTGCAGACATCATCCGAGGGCTGTCGTGGGTGCTGGCCCTGCCAGGGCGTCCCTCTCTCAAACCTCCAGGAAGGCGATGCTCTGGTGGCATCACTGCGGGAACTGGAGGTTGCCCGGAGTCATCCTGGCCCTGCGGAGCCGGGGGACGAGGCGTGGGGCTGGGGAGATGCGCCGCAGGAGTGTTTCTTTAGCTGGCAAGGATGCGGGCAGAGTACTTGCCCCTTCCTGGAACAGGTTTGATGGGATCCTCTTTTGGAGAGAGTAAAAGCTGAGCTGAGGACGCACACCACGGCCGATGCACTGCAGGAGCCGAGGAGACCTGGCTCTGCTCCCAGGTCAGAGTGCCCCAGCGACCCGCGGTGCCGTGCTCGTGGCTGGCTGTGCGGTGCAGCTCGCCGTGCCCGCAGCTCCCTGTGCCGCAAAGCCTGCCGTGCCAGCCCTGCTCCTGCTCCTCCCTTTGGCAAGCAGAGGTGATGGATATGTGCACG
>NW_009616363.1:8286-9176 GCF_000690535.1 Cariama cristata
ACAGGGGCATGCACTGGCCCTACCACCTCCTCTGCCTCCCTTGGCATCCCTGGCATCCTACCCCAGCCTGTCCTGGAGCCTTTAATCAGATGGCAGAACATAAGAAATACAGGGCAGGTTCTTCAGGGACCCATGGCAGCCACAAGCGATGTCCTGGGGAGCAGCAGGTCCCTGGTGCCCCTTCATTGGTGCGTCCAGTGGCTGAGCATCCAGACCTCCTGGGAGAATCCCTGGCCTCCCAGGAAGATGTTGCCATCACCAGATGGGAGCTTGTTTGTGCTGGGTGGGGCGAGTGAAGGGGGCTCCGGCGTTTCCCTCGCAGCCCTTGCTCTGTGCGAGAGAGGATGTAGGTCCATGGCATGGCACAGCTGCAACCCGGGTACCAAGCTCCCACCCCAAGCCTTCGCTGCCCCGCCAGCTCCTCGCCATTTATTATCTTGCCCTCGTCCTATAAATTACAAATCAGCTGCAACGGAGTCCAGAAGAAACTGATTACAGTGCAGGCTCATTTGCCGTATTTGGGTGGAGAAGAAAATATGGCTGAGTGTGTCTGCTTGAAGTGATTCTCTATTTCCAAATATGAGAGAACTGGACATCTTTAAAAATCAATACAAAGCCACATCAGCATAAAACAAGAGGAGACTAATACTTAACTTGTCTGGAAAAGGGGAAGAGAGACAGTGGAAAATGTCTCCAGAGAGAGAGAGTCAATGAAATTCGAAGCTACCTGTTTAATGCAAGAGGTAAAAGGTTTAAAATTAAAACCCTTCCCCTTCCATTAACTGGAAGCTAATGAGGTGCTGGAGAATTGGTATAATTTGGCATGGAAATGGGTTCTAATTTCTTTCCTCTTTTTTTTTTTTTTTTTTTTTTTTTTGGCCGCAAAATTT
>NW_009616363.1:9207-10472 GCF_000690535.1 Cariama cristata
TGCTATGCCTGAGAAATTTGTCAGACTGATGATTTCTGCTTGAAAGGAAGCAGCCAGGTATTTTCTGCAAGAACAAAGAGATTTGTTGGTTCAACAAAAACTTTATTAAAAGGCTTTGCAGTGCGAGTTAAGCGCTCTTCCCTGCCAGCGAGGATGAAGGTAGCACCCACGTTTAACAGAATTCTTTCCTCTTACCCACGCGCGTTCTCTCACCCACCACACGTGGTTTGGCATCATCCGATGTCGTACTGAGGAGGCAGAAATGCGTTTTGAGGCGTTTTGAGAATGGGTTGGGCTTTTTCTGGTGGGGGAATGGGGACCTCGACACTTGTCTGCTAGAATTACTGTGCTGGAGAGACCTTCTGCTGCTCCAGCCTTCCCAGCGACCTGTCGAGATCTGTTGGAATACTAAAATACTAATCTTGGATTTAAGTTTAGGTCTTGACTCTTTGAAGAGCTATGTGTGTGCTGTGTGGGTCAATACGGATGGTGTGGTGACGGCTGAACTGCCATCAGGTTCTTCTGGGGTGAATTAATGTGGCATGTTGACAAAAATAACATTGCACATAATTTTATCTGACTTACAGTAGAATGCATAAAGAGATTACAGTGATGATCGGTTTGTTTTTTGTTGAATTGAAAGAATACATGCGATTAGAGATTGTGCTGAAACATTTAGATAGAAAAGGCCAGAGCTAAGGTTATGTCGATCACCGAAAGCATGGCAGGCGGAGGAGGCAGGCAGGAGGAGGCAGCGAGGGCAGCTGCTTTGTGCCAGATGTGGTCTGTGGCCTTTGCAAGCTGTTTGCTCCCGAGCAAACACATCTATTACAGACTTTGCCAGGAGAGCCTCACGCATGGTTAATGATTGACTGCCCTGGCCAGGGGGTTTCCAGGCAGCTCGTGCCCCTCGTCCTGTCGAGACTGCCAGGCCGTTGGCCGTCGCACCGTGCATGATATCCTCCCCGGTGGGCAAGGAGCAGAGGGTCCTTCTCCCCATCTTTCCCTGGGAGCTGCTACAGGGGTCCCACTTGGGTGGGATGCTCATGGTGGGATGGCCGTGGTCGGCCGTGCAGCCCCTGCGTGTCCCGCAGCAGGCTGCCTGTTTGCAGCAGGGTCCCCCCAAAAGCCCTGACCTGTTGACTGTGGCAATTTGTGGAACAGCCGCCCTGGGGGTCCTGCACCCCGCTGCCAGCTTTATTTCCCTGCTTTAAGGCCAGGCTGGTTAAAGCACACCTGAGGGACCGTTTTCATGGCCTTGACCA
>NW_009616363.1:10911-11125 GCF_000690535.1 Cariama cristata
GATGCGGTAGGATTATTATAGCTTCACTGAGGCTGGCTGCAAAGAGCACCGATGGGTTTTGGGCAGATGCTGATGTTTCAGCCCTGTGCGGGGCTGGAGTTTTGCCTGCGTGTTCTCATACATGCCTACAGCATGGACTGTGTTTTCATCCCTCTAACCAGGAACATGCTCAAAATACTGTCGTTAGTCCTGTGTCTAATTCCCATTAAAATTA
>NW_009616364.1:0-296 GCF_000690535.1 Cariama cristata
CATGATGTCCCCAGCCATGATGTCCCCATCCCTTGGCCACGGTGGCCCTGGGCAAGGTGTCCCCATCCCTTGGCCACGATGTCCCCAACCACGCCGTCCCCATCCCCTGGCCATGGTTTCCCGGGGCCCTGCCCGCGCTGTCCCCATCCCCGGTGGCGGTGGCGGTGGCCCTACCGAAGCACTTGCTCTGGTTGGTGGCGCGGTCCACGAAGACCTTGGCGGAGATGACGTTGCCGAAGGGCAGGAACATCTGGAGGATCTCGGTGTCGGCGAACTCCTGGGGCAGGTGGTAGATG
>NW_009616365.1:0-42971 GCF_000690535.1 Cariama cristata
GTCTTGAGGTTAAGCCTTATGAGGAGTGGCTGAGGGACATGGAGTTGTTTGGATGGAGAAGAGGAGGCTGAGGGGAGACATTATCGCTCTCTACAACTACCTGAAAGGAGGGTGTAGTGAGCTGGGGGTTGGCCTCCTCTCCCAGGCAACTAGTGACAGGACAAGAGGGCACCAGGGGAAGTTCAGGCTAGAAATGAGGAGGCATTTCTTCACAGAAAGGGTCATTAGGCATTGGAATGGGCTGCCCAGGGAGGTGGTGGAGTCACCATCCCTGGAGGTGTTTAAGAAAAGCCTGGATGTGGCACTTAGTGCCATAGTCTAGTTGACATGATGGTGTTAGGGCAAAGATTGGACTCGATGATCCCAGAGGTCTCTTCCAACCAAATCGATTCTGTGATTCTGTGACACAGTAGAAACAGCAAGAATCATGTGTGGAACAGCCCGTGCATTCATATCACCTTGAAAGCAAGGAGGAATCAGATTCTGCTCATTCAAGGATAGCAGCGTTGGCTGCTCAAACTAAAGATCGCTATCCCAAAACTGTAAGTGGTGAAACATAGTCTTCTGAGGCTCTCAAGGACAAAGCCATTTCCAGTCACTACTGTACATACAAGGTTTTAACATGTTTAAAGTAAAAAAGTTCAGTTTTATAACAATTAGATTACTAATAAAGGCATATAGTTTAGGCAGTTGAGTTCAGCAGAGGTGCCTGGACTGGACACACACAAGAACCCTTTTGAATATCAGCAAGAAAAGCAATAGAAACAAAATAAAGCTGCTTCATAAACAGTTTCTTGGCCACAGAAGGCTGGTCTAATGGGCACTGTACAGAATAGTTCCCTGGATTCTCAGTTCTTCCTTTTGGAATTGTATTTAAAACTTAACTTATTGTTAAAACAAATCATGTAATATTTAAAGCAAACCTTTTCACATAATCTCCTCTTGAAACTGTGTATCATCAGCATTAGCCTGCTCTGGTGTGTAAATCAAATTTAGCAATTCAAACAGCACTGGGATGAAATAGGCAGCATGCTTCCTGAGCTCTGCCAGTCTGATTACATTCCAGATCAAGCCACAACAGTTTGACGGGAATTTTTTTACTCCATTCATGAGGTACCATTGAACCCATCATGATTGCAAAACAAAGTGCTGTTAACTACTCAGGAATTGCTTTGCAACTTGGACTCCACTGCAACAGAATCTTTGAGGAAAGGATATATGTGATTTGGTTGGTGACATTCATACTACTTGCTTGATAATGTTTTGGTTTTTTTAACTCAGAATATCTTAGTTCATTGCATCTCTATTCTGTAAACAACATATCCATGGAATGATTACCAATATTGAAATCTACCTCAAATCCACTCATGGCAGCACAGGACAATACAAGCAGGTGCTACTATGCTGAGAAGCATACTTCTCCCTCTGAAACCTTAACAGGTGTTTTAAAGTGAACTGAAGATTTGTAGTCGATTAAATTTGAAAATAGTTTGTTATTATCTGTCAGGTCTGTGATTCCATTAATCGTGTACTAAGGAACATGAACGTTTTCTAATGCTTGAAAAACATGAACTGTTGGCAGATTTTCTGAAGAGAAATGAAGATTTCATCTTTCTTCTTTGCCTTACATAAAAGAATTCATTTTCATAAACCTCATAACAATTTCAAAAAGCCCTAGTGAGCTACCAGTTCCTAGAATTCTGTTAGCTGTTGTGTAAGAGGAGATAAAGTAGTGTTCAGGGCTGAATTTAGAGAGGACACTAGAGGTAGCTTTAAAAAGTGGTAATACTTGCGTTTCATTTTATTAAAATCAGAAATGAGGTTTTGGATCTTTCCACATTCAGAAATTTGTCAGGTGGATACTGACATTTCTCCTGGATTTAAGAAGAGATATTTATAATGCACTGCAGAGTGCAACCACAGTCGGCATTAAAGGTGATGCATACATTAAAACCAGTTGCATGGCAAAAAATAAAAAAGAAAAAGCTAGGAGACGAGCCCCTGAGAAGCATAAACACTTTCCAAAGATCTCCTGCAGATAATAGAAAAATAGCAATCAGTAGCATAATTTTCTCCTGCTGTGGCCAGTCAACTATCCTGCAGGCATGATCACTCGCCTACTTAATGATTTCTCGCCTGACAGACTGAAACTATCCTTTCCCCTGGAGTACATGTACAAACTCTACCTGAATTTGACCCTGACTCATCACCATTTGCTCCCTTAGTTCAGAAGGAGTGGGCTAGAGGGGCTGTCCTCTGTGCCCTGAAGAATAAAAGGTGTATCAGCTGACTGAAAATTTGTAAAAGCCTCATAAAATGACATTTTCAGCATGAAGCAGCTGGCTGGAGCGAACCACAGAACTTGTTTTAACACCAGTCCAACCAAACCATGTTGAATCAGGTCCATGCTGGTAAGTCCATCTGAGTGCCAGAATTTGGGATCAGCCATGAGCAGAGACCAGAAATGACACTGAGGTCACTGCAAGAGCATTAAGGTGAATGAAAGGAGCTTGGACAGCCATGGCTTGGTGACCTGGAGAAATTCCTCCAGCTTCCACAACTCCTTCCTGGCCCAAAACCTCGCTTTGTCCTACACATGAAGCTGGAAAAGGGACAGCCAAACTTCTGAAAGCAAAAATTATGCCAAATAATTCAATGACAGGTCCCATTTCTAGGCCTGACCACCACTAGTTCTCAAGGAAAGACTACTTCTCCCCTCCCTTATTTTCAACTTTCGCCCTGCCAGTTTTGAAAAAGGGGGAAAAAAATGCAGCCCAAACCAGGGACCTTTGTTTTTCTAAGGGAGCATATCAAAGTCATCACATGCTCCTCATCCAAATTTTGCTAGAATTCAAAATATTGAACTGGACCAGCTAAGTCTTTAAAGAGGGGAAAGCTGAACTCCACTGCAGGAGACGAAGTGAATGTGAGCGATGGCCCCCCTTTGCCATGCCCCTGCAGTAAGGCCTCACCTGGTGCAGCACTGCCTGCCTGGGAACCAACCCAGCCCAGGGGAGAAGCTTCAGCAGGCTCCATCACTGCTGGGGCTGGCTTTGGCTCTGCTCTCTGCTGCAGGCAGGGGCCTCTGGCCAGTCCTCGCCTGCATGCCTCAGCAGGTCTCGGCCCCTTTTGCCTTTCTGCTCCACTTCAGATGTCCCTGCCAGCAGAGCTGCCCCGGAGGAAGGTGTCCCTTCCTTCCCTCAAGTGCAGCTCAGCCAGAGACCTGTGGTCAGGGCTTGGCAAACAGGTAGCTGTCCTCCCTCCTGCCCACCACAGCCTATACACCGCACAATAACCTGAATAAGCAAAACAGTTTTACCATCGGTCACAAACTCCTCCTGCGTAGATGCACAGACATACTTGGCTTTGTTTTTTCTAACGCAACCGTTCAAAATGAATAGTAGCTAGGATTCAGTGTAGGGACAGAAATTCAGTGCCAGCTGCATTTCTCCTGGAGCACTCCTGAATATAACTCTTTCATCTCTCTCATAAAGAAAGCCAGAAAAGGCCCAAATAATTTCAATATAATGTGTTTTGTCCCCTCAGACATAGCTTCCCAAATCATGCTGTAGGTCCCTGATCTACTAATCTAACAAGACAAGGAAATCAATCATCCAGGCACAGACTGGCTCCTTCTGCATAGCCAGCCTTTCTTGTGAGACTTTGCTGTTTCTTGCCCCAGGCAGATTAAGCTAGTATCAATAAACTTTAGAAAAGAATCCATATAAGTTTTTATACTTTGAAATGGAAACTCTTCTGTACATAGGCAGATATTAGCAATACATTTCAAGCTACATTCAGCACACACTGAGGTGGGGCATTCATTCCCTCTAAACACATCTGGGCTATCACTCACTCCCAGACGTTAAGGTAATTTAGCCACATCCCAGTTTGCCACTAATGACAATTTGTTGTTTGTCCATAAAACAAGAATTCCTAAGAGACCCATTCAACATTTATCTTCACATCAAGTGTTCATCACCTTTGTAGGACATTAATTTAGATGTTACCTGTTTAATAAAACACCCATTTACTCCGGTGGAGAAAAGAGTGCTTCATGTGGTTTACCAATTACAACACTTTTTAAAAAAATGCAAACACAATCTCATGGTAAGTAACAACTCTTAATGACCAATCCACCATTTCCAGTCATTCAGGATAAATTAGTTTTCCTGTCCTCTTCCCAAATTCTCATGTTTTTTGTGACAGTTTCTAACCCATCACTCAAGAAAAGCCCCAGACACACCACGCCTCACACACTGAAGGGTGTCTGTGTTACATGATAGGACAGCTTTAAACTCACCATTTAGGTCAGACTATCGTTCAGCTCTTGCACCTTCACCCTGTTGGTGGCAGGCGTAGCGGTCAGACAGTCTTCCCAAGCATCATCCAGAGTGGTTAAATGCTGTAGTTAAGGAGCTGCATGTCAGCGTTTGCCTGTTTCCCCAGCTGACACGGACTCTCCTCAGGCCGCAGCAACCTCAAGAGCTGAGAGCCATTGTGCCCTGTGAGAACCATCAGAGGCCAGCAGCCATTACGTGCGCAGAAAACATGACCGCCCGTTGTGCGATTCAGCTGAACAGACCTTCATTCTTCTGTTACGTCTCCCTGTTCTGCCTTTCCCTTCTCATCAATACACCTTGTTCCTCTTGCCCCACAGGTGGCAAAATGCAGTAGCCCCACCAGAAGGAAAAAGGAAAGTTAGTAGTAACCAGATTTCTTGGAGATAGAAGTTGTTCCTTTCCCTGCCCAGGCCCTTCATTATGTGCCGCCCGTCAGCAGCAGCAGGACGTGGTGTGCTGCGATGGCTGCAGCGCTGCAGCCTTTTACTGCTCCGCTCTGTGAGCTCAAAAACCAGCCTGTGAGGATGACACTCTTCTTCAAGGGAGGGCCTGCATGTAAAGTCCAGTCCTCAGGACATTGCTGGATGTGGTTGCACCACCACCAGTCGGAGAGAGGCATGCTCTGCCAGGAAGGACAAGCTGAGCTCCTTGGCAGTGGACAGACTGCTTGCTTACCTCCTTAGTGACTCCAAGCCTAAGGATGCCCAAATATTCCCTCACTCCCTCCACGGACAGACCAGCTCTTCTGCTGCTGGCCTTCCCCCCGCTGCCTGGGACCCCCTCACACCTCGTTGCCCTGCTCTGGGGCACGGCCACCAGCAGAGCCTGCCTCTTTGGCTGGCTGCCTCCAACATGAAGGGGAAGAGCTTCACTTCTGCTTCCATTGTAGCTTTCCAGAAAACACAGGCAGCACTTACCAAACTCCCACCTGGAAGTGAGCCTACGTGCAGAGAAGGAGAGGTCACGTCTGCGCAGGCAGAGGTAGGGGGACAGAGGGAGGGACACAAAGTAATCCTAGCAGAAGCTACCTCAGACAAAGCTGCAGTAGACTGGGATTAATCTGGAGTGGAAACAGGCAGCGAAACGGCATTGATCAGCTATTCTTGAATCTACTTGCAAAGTGTCACAGCCATCTCCTAAGCACGTACATTCATGGGTCTCATGATGCCTACCCTTTCCTTTGCTTCTGGGTGGGCAAAACAACGGCCAGCGTTCACTGTAGGATGTACCATACTTTCAGTATAATGTGGGAATATAGGCCTGGCATGATGTCTAAGCTATAGCTCACTGCTGGCACAGTGTGTGCGCCCAATCCTGCCACGCCCTGTTAGATTTTATCTTTCCAACGCCTCATTGGCATGCCAGCTTTGAGGGCTCAAATATGCTGAAACCTGTGGAGCTGCCAGTCATCAGACTGAGATGCCTCTGGGTATTCAGCATAGCCATACCACTAGGATCTTTTCTGCTCGCTGACCATTTCCCTCCTCAAATTCAAGAGAAATTTTATTCCTTGGAGACAATCCTGGCAAGAGCAAAAGGCATTGCTGCGTGCAGGGTGTTGTTCTCAAATACAGAATTGCTTCCTTTAAAAGACATTCTCCAGGTGTCCAAAATGGAAAACTTGATTTATCTTCCACTCCTTTATTGAAAGGAAAATGTGTAAGAAGGCAGGAACAAGCCTCTGCCAGTGGCTGGGGGGAGGACACAAATTCTTCCATTGTTTGAGACCTCTTGATTACCAGGAAAAGGACTGAATGAAGTGGATCCTGATGAACCTAGCAGAACAGCCCTGCTTGACACCCAACCTCCTAACCTTGGGCTCAGCTCCCTCCTACCCACAGTGAGAGTGGAGAGGCTCTCCTGAGGAGCTCCATGCCACTACCCTTACAGCACATGGGTTTATGGTGCTTCCATCCTTGTCCTCTGGCATCAGAGTGCAAGAAATTAATTTTCCTGACATTCATGGTAGCTCTTCCCTTAACTGAGGGAAAGCTTCAGCAGCTTTCCCCACCCCTGGTGGTAATGCTTGCAAGGACATACAACATTTTGGCACTACCAGATGGATTCTTATGTCTAATCTTGGACAGTGTTTTATATTGACATTGTGAACCTCTTAGAATGAAAAAACTCTTAACTAATACAGTTCAAATAAAATTTAAATCAATTTTTATTGAGATAAAAATACAATATGAAAAAGAGAAAATTCTCTTCCCAGGTACATGTGGGAGGTGTGGAGAGGTGAGATGGGAGCAGGGCATCAGGAGCCCACCTAGCTGAGAGGTGACTTGAAGAGGGTGGACCCAAGTGGTGGTGGCAGGTAGCTGGCTCTCCACGCTGCAAAGGATGGTGAAAAACCTGCCTTGTCCCAGCCATTGGGACCTGGGGAAATTTGCTTCCTGATCCTAAAGGCAGCAATTGGCTTCACACAAGAGCAGAAATGGCACAGTTGTTTTCATGGGACCTCCCAGGGGTGGTCCATGCATCTGGCCATCACAGTGGCCTCCTGATGTCCTGGACCATCTAAATCATCACTGTAAGGAGGATCAGGAGAATCAGGTTCAAGTCAGACAATTCCTGAGTGTTCATTGTCTTTGGTATAGATAGCAGCCACCAGTTTAACAGGGTCTATTTGAGTAGACCATAGTAAAGGATCCCTATGCATGTGAGAACTGGCTGTGATCTGAGGCTGCAGTTCTGATTCTAATTTGATTTTCTAGCTGTGTACATTGTGTTTTATACATCATGTTATTTTTTATAACTGTTTCTTTTTTTCTTTCTAGCATTTTGTTCTCACATATCTCCTCTTCTAACTTCTCCACTACTGCTCGCAAGCAACTTCCTAACAGCTAGTGCAAGCCTGCTTTCCCCTTTCCTCTCCTCCACTTACGAGAACCTTTCCATTTTTCAGATTCATCCCAGACTTGGTGGCTGCCTGGCCCAGGGGACAACACACCCCCACAGCGAGTCTGCCTGTTGTGGTGTTCGAGTTTGTAGGAGGGTCCCTGGTCCTAGTACTAAATCTTGAGCTTCATCCATGGTGAAGGTAACCCGATTTGCTCATAATGGGCTTTGAGAGGTCTGATTATCTCAGGTGCCTAAATACTACTGCAGTGGGTAGCTAAGTCTGTCTTATTGTTTTAATACAGGTCTAAAATACTCTGTTTCAGCTGTCATATAAGGGTTGTGATCTACCTTGGTCGCTGCAAGGGAGGTCCCTTTACACATTGAGAGCTGCCCAAATCACATCACTTACCAACAGCAACACAGCAAAGCGTATCCATAATTTCCACCACAAACTGCAGCTTGCTATTCCTCTCCCTCCCTCACATGAATGGTTGAATGAAGTAAATACTCTCAAAGTCTCTCTGCCAGATTGAACACGATGAAGGACACTCAACAGCTCCATCATTAGTTGACTCCTCCCTACCATAGGAGGCTGGGATTGAATTCCTTCTTTTGCTGAGAAGTCTTAGGTACGCCACAAAGCTTTCCCTTTTTGCCCTGGGGGCTGCGAGACCATGAAAAGGATGTGTGCAATTAGTGTATCCATCCGAGTATTCAGTCACAAAAAAACCCCAATGTCATGACAAATCTTTTGAACAAGTATTTATTACAAAGTTAATTCAGATATTTAAGGAATTGTTTTCTATGGGTTCTCCAATTTGTTTCTACCTTAACACTGTATAAAACACTTGCTGCTCTAGTTTTGAGTATGTTGTCAGCAAGGAAATGAAGCTTTGTTAGGCATCCCATTATAAAAAGATTTTTCATGGGAAACAGGTGCAAGCTACCAAATCACATCCCTTTACACAGAGGAAAATTGATTTTGAAGTGAGGTTTTCCGAGAACTACCAATCTACAACCTGATTTATTGTGTGGCCCTAGCCCTCCAATCTGTGTTATGTATTAAAATATGGAGCTACCTGAAAAATGCAGAACATCTGATTTTTCTGAGCAGGGTATAAGGCAGCCCAGATATGGGACCTTCCAAACTTATAAGACTCCCAGTCCTTTTATGTTTGCATTTTGTATTTCTGTATTGCCCTTTTTTTTCCTTTCCCTTTTTCTTTATTTCCTCTTCATGTATGATAAAATTGATCCTTTGGAAGGCAGGGTGATTCATCTTCAGGTCCAGTGGTAACTTACTTTTTGTTGTCTGATGATCTCTTTAACTACAGTTTGTTTGCAACTGAGGAACATTTACTAATCATATGGTGAATAATGCTCCCTACATATCTTTCTAGATAAGAACATTACCCTGAAGAACCACATTATTGATTCTAGGTATGTATAGATATTGTTATAAAGATTCCCAGATGTCAACACCACAGAGATGGAAACCACTTCTAAAAGTAGAACTTGAGTGAAAAATACATTGACAGTAAATTTAAAACAGACACTTGGGATGATCAGCACACCTAGTTTTAGAAAATGTATTTTATGGTGAAGTGAAATATTAATATTTAAGCCTACTATAGCACAGCTTTTTGAATACTTCATATAAAGAACTGGGCAGTTTTTAGAGGCAGTATCCCTGTTTCAATGTTGCATCCATTTATAACTAACATCCTCAAAATGAACAATGGGGTTTTTTTCCACATGTACAATGCTCACCATGTTTCGTAATACAGACTATCCAATACCTTCTCGATACGATGCAAGAAAGCCTGTGAAAACTCTTAAGTCCCTAGTGTACATGATGCTATCTAGCTTCTTGGTTATCCTCCTTGAACTCAGAAATATCTCTCACTTTAAATCTGAATCAGCTGAAAGAAAGAAGAAAATTGTTGATCGAGATTGAGAGTGGGAATTATTTTTCCTTGAAAAAATACAGGAACACCTTTTCTGGTTTCCCTCTTTTTGGCTACAATTTGTTTAGGGTGTACTTCCATTCATATTTGAAAGTCATTTTATGCCCATCATCTGATGACTCCTGTTTTTAAAAAAAAAAAATTGTTCCATCCTTAAGTTTCTAGTAAGGTTGATAATTGCATATTTACTAAAAACCTCAAGCATGTTGACAGTGTGAATCAACTGGTTGAAGAGATCACAGATAAAGCCCAAAGTCTCCTCAGCTCAGTTAGTAAGTGGCCAAGGGAGCACAGGACAAAGTTATTGAAGGAAAGGGACACTGGCAAACAGGAACCTAGGCTTTCATCCTGCCTCTGCTAAGGACTTTTCACTTACTTTGCTTCTCTGTGCCTGGATCTCCCTCACTCTTTCTGTAGTTAGATTAGAGTTTAGATTCTTAGATGTTTTTGTTTTAATATACAGCTTCCTCACTGTGCATACATAGCATACAATAAGGAGCCTCCGTTCTCCAGTAGGGCCTTTTAAAGCCCACATAAATGTCATGTAATGTAATATAATCGCATCCTCACTCTGAATCTCCAGCACAATACTAAACTTGTACTAAATATGAATCCAGCATTTGATGTCGGCTTGAATACAACTAATTTGATAAGTAAAGATAGAAATACATATGCAGATTAAGTAAGACAGACTTACTGTTTCCAGGAAAATATTTACAGAAACACACGGGTGTATTGAAACTCTGGTTCTAATATACACATTCAAACACAAGGGGATGTTTTGATCAAGGGGGAAATTTAAAAACAAAATATCAAGCCAGTGATTAAGATTTTGAGGACAGATTTGATAAAGAGAAAACCCCAAACATTTTTCTAGAGCCTTCCTTTATAAAAGAAAAGGTATATTCCTGAAAAAATGATCATCCAGATTTTACAAAGAAACTTAAGACCCTGTAGCATTTTAGCTTTTGCCAGCCTGGGCCTCTCTGCTTACATGAAGTCTCTTTCAAACTGAGCGGCCATTTGCTTTTTCAGATTTTTGTTTTTTCCTTTTGTCCTGTTCAACGCAAATTCTCAAGTGGTTTCACAATGATGAAACAGTTCTACTCAGCCAAAGTGGAGGACAGCCAAAATACCCAGATAAAGAGATTTTCAGATGAGCTGGGGGAAATTCATTATGCTGAAGGTACGTCATTATTTTCAGTAGCATTTGGTAAAGTGGAACAGGCAGTAGGTGATTATTAATCATAGAAACATTAGCACTTTGGCTCCTCTATGCAACCTTTCCTCCTCTACTTTAGTATGTTGTTTCTCTGCAGTCACACTTGCTCTGGGCTATTAGTCTTAGACTCATGCGGTATGTACTATCTCAGCACCGACAGTGATGTAGAAGTTTCCTCTGCAAAACTAAAGCCGGGGATGCTGCTCTTGTACGAAATTTTAACCCAGAGCACTGAGAATGCTACAACCCATGGAGCAGAAGCGTGCTACGATTAAATATTTTTTTCCACTTGTATAAAAGAGAATTAATTCTCACTTACAATCTAACGTTTCCTTGGTCTCATCTGCAAGTTAGATAAATTAGCTTTGATGGTATCTGGAAAAATAACTATACTTATTTGTGAGCAGTCACTTATTTGCCCTCTTGTGCAGTGTAAAGATTAATGACAGTGAATTGCATACTGCTGTTTAAGGGATAAATTAGAGCAGAAGAGAGAAATATTACAGAGGAGAGGTTAGATTTTTCTGGAGAGCCTTTATTAAATCACAGTATATTTAAATGCAAGTTTTATTTAAAAAGGACAAAGTAATACAGAAATCCACCTGTAGAAACCTGGGCTCAGAGCCAGACTCTAACTCTGACCATAAGAAAAGAAGAACAGAAGCGGCTCATGCAAGTTTCCCTATGTGTGCACTGCAAATCCACCAGTAATGCTTGGATATTGTTTTTGGAGAAAGCTAAAGGGTTAAAATACTGGAATCTAGAGGATCATAATGGTGGCATGTACCAAAAAGGAAAATAAGGACTTTCAGTAGTGACAAACATAGCACAACTCGGGCTCATTTAACCCAGAAAATGCTCCCATGTGGCTTTCTTGGTAAAAACCACGTCAGCCATCTCTAAGTGTTGGAGAGAGCATCAGTTGTTCCTGTTGCAATAAGCTCAGGTCTTAACAACTTTTACCAAGCAACAATTGTAAAAATCCAGCCACCTGTATACCAGCTACTTTGGGACAGTGAAATATGGGACAAATACTTGTGCTACATCAACTATGCTATGTTTTTTAGGCTGTTTCAACTTACTCAAATTAATTCTCTAGAAGTCAAAATTATTAGACCTAGACTGTAATTGCTGTTCTGGCATTGAAACTCTGTTTTTCTTTCATGCACGGTGGTCAGAGACTGATTCATCCCTATAGAGCTCACATTTTAGTAGAGGAAGAGGGAAACTAGTAGACAGCAAGAGACAATAATGTCCTAAGAGTAGATGTGCTGCAGCCTTCCTCCCTTGCCCCCATACACCAGATGTTTTAAATGCTAGGTAGTGTAGATATGAGCTTTGTTACAGATGATAAGGGAATGGGTAATTTTCCACAAAGGAGCTCCTTTCACTGATGTTATTTCTGAATCAAAGTTCAAGCTTCGCAGTCTACAAGCAGATCAGGTTACTCGATGACCAAGGGGTTCCTCATGAAATCTGGACTGGGCTCCCAGTGTATGTGCACACATCTGTTTATCCCTGAAATTGGAGGAAAAAAATCTAATCTTGATAAACCACAATATCCTACACATTCCTCAGTCATTTTGCCTGAAAGGGAGAATTAGATTATTATCAGCAGTGACAAAAACCATAGGAGCAACATCGTGAAACAGCACCAGATGCGGTGGTCTGTAAAGTAAAAGAAAGGGTATGTGTGCTGAGATGCTGCGTAATACAGGGACTGGAACCTCATGTTGTAGATTCAGACTTTCTCAAGTCACAGCAGGATTGCCTCAGTCAAAACACAGAATTCATTCCCCACTGCCAAAAAAAAAGGGAGGATAAGTTTTGGGTTTTTTTTAAAATGATAATTCTGGATGACAGCTGTGTCTGCTCTCTCCATTGCGACAGTGCGGGGATACGTAGTGATGCAAAGCCCTGTAAGAAAACCAGCTCCCCTCTCCCTCTCCCCTGCATCCCGACTTCCTGTTGCGCATCGGTATCGATGTGCACATTTCAGGAGTAGGCAAAGTGATATCCAATTTGTCCGATAAGTGTTTTCTCCTCTAGAGCCAGATGTAATTGAATATTGGGTGCCTAAGCAATTCCACTATCTAAATTGCATACAATTTGTTCCTAAAAAAAAAAAAAAAGAAAATGGATTCAGCTCTGCTGTTGTGCAATGCCCTCTTCAAGTTAGGTTAATTAAGTCAGCACCATTAATTGAGCAGCAGGTTTTTTTCTGCCCAGAATAAGCAGGGCTAGGAGATTTGAGCCTTGTATCTTCTTGGGACAATCAGTTACAAATGTAAAATCACAAAGGCAGTTAGTGCTTGTCTGCTGTGATTGAACTTAGCTTGACAGCTGGCCAGCCTAATGGTAAATGTGCTAATCACGATAAAAGCAGGGCAACTAATCAGAGCATGGCAAGGACATGGTGTTAACAGTGCTGAAAGCAAGCAAAGGAAACCTTCCCCCATTACAATACATACTTTTCTTCCCTAGGGACCTTTTGGGATACCTATTATGGAAATGTTTACTCTGGTAACAGTAGGGGGAAATGGCGCAGTGACGCTGCTAATGGTTATAGCCCTGACGTTCTACAAGGTAAGCAAGCAGTTATCTATACAGAGGGACAGCAGTAAAAGTATTTCCTACCTCTTCTGTAATAAGTCTCATAAGAAAACTTAAACCAGAAAAGAATACACAGTGTAATTCAGAAACTGATCTATGACAGCAAGGACAGACCTTTTCCTATTACAGTCAGAGGGAATTGCATATGGCTAATAATTAGGAGACACCTTTTAGTCAGCTGTAGTGATCCATGGAGTTAAAAGGATTGCTGTTAAAGCACACGAGCTTCCTGCTAGTACTTCAGGTAAAAAGCTACCACTTTTATGCCTTAACCATGGCTACTTACCAGCTTTTCATTTTTATTTTTGGTAGAAATACATTATCTACTTAAAGGAAGAAAAATCCTCTTGAAATAAAGACCTGGGAAGCCTCGGTTCAGTATCCAACTCCTGGGCAAGTCCCCAGTAGGCTCAGGGAAATATCTGGATGGAAACATGACACATGCTGCAGCCCTTCGCACACACCCCGAGGCCAAACACTGGCTTGGCCCCTCCATGTACCCATGGGATCCTGCCCCTTGATCGACCCATGGCTGGCAGGAGGCCACATGTAGCATCACCAGGCTGGCCAGCAAAGAGCTGAATGAGGAAGAGGAGCAGCACAGCCTCCTAGAAAAGGGGCAGGGGCAGGGGCAGGGTTATGGGGTCTGCCTGGGCTTTTAACGGCTGGCTCTACTCAGCTGGGACAGTACTGGCTAGGAGAGGGTGTGGTTTGAAAAATTAATATCCTGCATGTATTCAGTCACACTAGCTCTGGATTTTGCTGCCTGTGGCTATAAGGACACTGACTTGGTAGGTTTGCTGTTTTTCCACAAAAAAATTACAGAGACTGGGACAAAGCAAATTTACAGCACTGTTTCATGTTTCACCTGGAGTCACTGAATCTTGGGCTCATGCTAAGCCATTTGCCAAAGCTACAGGAGGATTCCCATATGAAGAGATCACTGATATGGATTCATAGCCTCTAAGGCCCAAAGGAATAATTTTCACAAGCCAAGTGGGTATCCTGCAACGCCCAGACTGCAAAATGCAGGTCCATGTGTAGGGACCTTCAACAAAACCTCCTCTCTCTTTTATTAACAAGCAACTGAGCTTGGATGTCCTAAAGAAAAAAAATAAATCCCATTAAGACCATCCAGCATGGTAAAGCATGGGACCCTTTACTAGCTGATGATAGAAATAACAGATGACAGCTATGGAGTGGAGGTCTCTGTCCTCAGAAATGAAACACCATCATTTTCATAGCAGAAGAGACCCCCAGCTATCAGTGAGCCACATTTCTTCCATGCTGAACAGAGGGGTTGCACTTAGCCATATATTAACACAGAAGAGAGCTTGCAGAGAAATTACATGAGGTAATAAAAAAAGTAACAGGGAACGAACTGCCTGCTGGATTGTCAGGAACAAGGGCTGTGAGAAAATGTTCACCCTGCTAAGCATTTCCAGGAGCATCAACATTCAGCTGCTCTCCCACTGTAAAACCATCAAGGAACATCAGCTGCTGCTGCCGCCGAGTGACGACAGACAGATTTGGCCATGGCAGGGGACACGTACAGAAGACACGTTCCCTCTGACAGGTAAAATGCCAAATGTCCCATGCTTTGCATGTATAGCAACAGCAAACTAAAAAAAAAAAAAAAGAGTGGGAATGTAGATGGAGGGGGAGCAGTGTGTGTGCATTCACACACACGCACATATGCACACAGCCATTTACAGAGCATTCCCAGATTGCTCTCACACATGAAATGCTAAGATAACCTGCACTGGTTCCAGGCAAGCCCTAAAGATGTAGTAACTTAACATCAGAGAAAACAAATCCTTACCCATCAGCATCACCGCTTCAGCAGTGCCTGGCTTGCTACATGAACACGGATTCAGAGAGTTAATTTTTCTGTGTGAGTTTTGCAGGCAATACATTTTAGCAAAACAGTAATTCACAGTGCATCTGGGGTTTCCCCTTCTTCTTACAAGACTGTAACATCTCCTCGGCAAGGATGCTGGTCCTTTTCCCGCAGATGGAGCCCTTGCTCAAGCGAGCGGCGGTGCAGCCGCCCTGCGCGTTGGCTGAACCCCACGCTGGGGCTGGGGGAAAGCCAGTCTGCTGCAGAGTCGGCTTTCAGCTCCTCATCCTCTCTGTCTTATCAGATTGGGATTTTTTTGTTGCACTCCAGGAGGTTTATATTAAATGAGCTGGTTTTATTAGAAAATTCCAGGAGAAGCCAGGATGGTGGGGAAGTGTAGAGAGGGACCGGCAGCTCACTGCTGGCCTAACAGGGGATCAGGATCACAGGGAGACTTGAAATGATATTAAAAGTATGTAAGCAGAGTTGTCAAGTAACCATGGTTTGGTTTGGGATTTTTTTGCCGGTAAAAGATCCCATTCTGCAGGAACCTGTAAAATCTGGCAGTGTTTTGATCCCGCTGCCTATGATGAGCAGTTGACCTCTTTGTAGGCCTTATTTATGGATCACTCTGTGCTTGCACAGGTGAGGTGTATGTTATAGTTTGCCATCTATGCAAGAGGAACAATGAGTGCTTGAGCATGGCAAACTCTGTCTCCTGGAAAGAGCCAACACAAATCTGCAAATGCCATTTTCCCCTAAAACACTGTAGGTTTCAAATTTTGTTTTATCCTGAATGAGGAGAAAACAATTTTAAAAGAGTCTGCAGAGTAGAGCTATACATCCAAATGAATCATGCTAAAATCAGTAAAATGATACATGTTGATGAGCTTCAAATGTTTTATTTGGAAGCTGCTATCATTTCATTGGATTGCTTTTAAGTGGTTTTTTTCTTCAAACAGTGAACAGAGACATTTTTGGAGGGAGGCAGGTCAGGTTGGTCAGAAGGCAGGTCAGACTTGGAAGGATGGGAATGTAACACAGGTTTTATCCAACCCAAAATGAAAAGCCCAGTATTTAAAAAAAGTTTTTAAATTGTTTTGAAAATATTTTGGTTCAGTGTCAGTGAAACTGATCTCATTTCACAATTCATGGGGAATTAAATCGTTTCATCTAAAAAAAAATTTTTTCAAGAACAAAATCAGCAATATTTTTGATCCCGAAGCACCACATTTCTTGGCTGCCAGTGCCGCAGAGAACTAGATTATAATACTGAGACAGATGTTATCAATAATAGTGTGCCAAGAAATAACTACAGTATGAGAGAGTCCTCTGTGTTTTGAATCTGGTCAGGCTATAAGGAAACCCAACAGCATTCCAGGAAAATCAAGAGCTGTGACATTAACTAATGTCACTACTCAGAAAATACAATGAAGATAAATGTACTGAATATACTGTTTTCACACTGGGTAAGCAATGAAGTCCGAGCCCCCACAATTGTGAAACTTAGTGTGATACTACAAAAATATTTAGTTATTTATGACAGAGAACCACAAACTGCATTGATTTGGAACCTCCCAGGCTCTCACCTGAACCTTGTCTTGAGCAAATCTGACAAAATCTGTGTACTCCTTTTCGTCAAGAAACGAAGAATTCAGATGAACCACTGCATGCCAACA
Source organism: Cariama cristata (assembly GCF_000690535.1). Taxonomy (NCBI): domain Eukaryota; kingdom Metazoa; phylum Chordata; class Aves; order Cariamiformes; family Cariamidae; genus Cariama; species Cariama cristata. The sequence goes on from NW_009616365.1 coordinate 16,509, forward strand.
CATCTTCAGCGGAGGAAAGGTTGTTCAGACTGCAAGGATCCGCTCAAGGACAACTGTCTCCAGAGAGCAGGTCTTTGGAAGAAGTCTCCCTTACTCTCAGAGGTGCTGCCTTTCTCAGCAAGACGCAGGCAGCAGAAGGCCCTCAGGCCAACTTTGCGAGATGAAAGAAATATCAACAGTAGAATCTAATTTTCAAAATTGACATGAAGACTTAGGAGCCATGCAACCAGAATACTTCTTACATCTATTCTATTTGCTATTTGGCACTTACATAATTTGGTATTTTAAATGTAAGGTATCTTCTCATGGTTGACGTGATTTTTCCTAGTGATTTAAACTTCCCAATATGAGAAGGGACTGTTAGAGGAGCCATAGCTTTTAGTCTAACACTGTTGTGACAATACATGGCTTTATTTAGGGTAATTTCTACTACTTAAATGAAACAGAAACTTTATCACCTCGTTCATTAACAGAACTTAATCTTATTAGAAAGGATGAAGAAGGAGAGAAGGGAAATTTTCTCTGCAGAATAAATCCATTAACACCTCCTTCTTACACAATAAACCAGGATAATCTTTCTGCATCCCTACCTTTTTATTTAAATAGGCATCGTTGCTTAGCAACAAGAACTGATATCGCCTTCAATGATTATCACAAACGCTGCAATTCAGAGCAAACATTTATCATTTTCACATGAATCGTTCACTTTGGGTAATGATCCAGGATGACTGTTTTGCAGGAAAACATTCATGCGCAGAACAAAAGTAAATTAATTGCATGCTGTCATCAGCCGCCAGATTTTTCCACACAAACCAGTCTTTACTTGCAAAGGATCTATCAACTGTTGTAGCTACTGGAAAAAAAAAACACCAAAACATCTGGGGGATAGCTTTCAACATTTAATAGTCTGAAATCATGGAAAGCAAGGCTCTAGCTCCTCTTTTATACATGCAGTTAATAGTTTATGGTAAAATCTTCCTAGTTTGGCCTTCTGAGGGAAAAGTAAAAATTAATCAAGGATTTCTGAGAGACTTTCAGGGCACCTGCTAGGTAGAGGGAAAATACGCTGATTTTAAATCAAAACAAAGCAGGTAGTGTGTGAAAGTCACTGCAGAAGCCGGGGGGGGGGGGGAGAGAGAAAACAAAAAAGAAAAATACCAAGGGAACAAACAAACAGACAGAACAAAGAGACTATTTAATAACAAATTCTTTAGTGCTGAAAAATGGGCAGCAGTGCAAATTGTCATTACCTTGTAGAACATAATGCAGGAAAAGAAACCCAGGACAACACTTGCAATACCTTAAAAGTGTGCGGGAATGCTGCAAACAGATGCTATGCAGCTGCGGGCAGCAAAGCCCCCTCAGCACAGGAGCCTGCACTACGGTTCCTGCTTCAAAAACTCAGCTGGACTTCAGGCCTTCATCCCTCCCTCCCTCTGCTCACCGCTCACCCCGGGATGTGCGGAGGAGGAAAGAGAGGAACAAGGGGACACCGAGCCCTCCTGGAGTTTGCCACTTGGAGGTCCCCAGTTTGGGGAATGAGTCAGGACTCTCCAGCACCAGGCTCTGGGCTTTAGAGACCTTCAGCAAAGCCTGAGCAGTAAGAGCTAAGATATCTCACATTTTCTTCTTTTTTTTTATACACCGGAAGCATTTCAGTTTTGAAAAGGAAGCCCAAACTGTCCTTTCTCCAAGAATAAATATTTGCACAAAAATTGCTGCAGCCAGCATTACAAAATGATCATGCCCTCACATGACAGTCATTTCTATACTTGCCTGCATAGTCAATCATTTGTGGTTTATTTTTTTGTGTGTTTGTGGCCCAGTGAACAGCCAGTCTGACTTTAACCACATCTTTCCTATAGCTTTCAGAAGCACGTTTGCCTAAGTAAGGACAACTAAAGGCATTTGAGATGCCTGATGGCATCTGCCTGGCCTCCCTCTGCTGATGCAAAAGGGCACAAGTCTTCCTCAGGGACTGTCTCGTCCTTGCCAGCCTCCTGTGGATGTCTCAGATACCCTTCCGCATCTCTAATGGCATCCAATACCTGTGTTTTGACAACTAAATTGAGCCTTTGGCCTAACACTTGTCCTGAAACTCTGCCTCTAATAAGGAACAAAGGTAGGCCTGCAAATGTGCCAGGAATCCACAAATGCAAAACTCCTTTGCAGTGACAGGTCTCCCTCCAAACTGCTGCTCTACACTGCTGTGATTTTCCCCCATATCAGTCTACATTTACATCAATCTGTAAGGGTATTACAGGAAGAACACCTTATTAAAAAAAGAGAGGCAGGCTAAGATTACGCAGCAAGGAGTAGTAACTGGTGACCCCAGAGAGGACCCAGAATATGTCTAAATATCAGCAGTATTGTTTCTACCTTTTATTCACACACTGTGCACTGAAGGGGCAAATTGAGCAAAGCTCTAAAACACATAACATATTGCAGCACTGTAGGCAAATTCTGTGGAGAAAATTAAGTGAAGTCCAAGACTGTTCCAAATAGCGTCTCAGTACTCTAAGATGAGCACAGAAATTCTGTATGCACCTTTTTCCCCCCCATTTTTTTGGTTTAACGTGGGTGACTTCAGACATGCGCAGAGCAAGGACCTGACCCTCTCACAGTGCCATAGTTCTTTCTTCCCCTTTTGCTTCCAGGCATCGCTGAGGCTCTGTGCCCTACAGAACAGCACCCAAGCAACCAAACATGTCTGTTGACCTCAGAAGGAAATGATAAAAAAAAGACATGATTCCCCATCTTCTTAGCTCTATTTTTAACTTAGGTTGATAATGGTCTTGCTTTTCCTATTTTTGTCTGAGTTTCCCTAAAAACGATATTAAAAGAAGAGTTAATTTCTCTAACAGTCAAACCTTGGTCCGGTTGTTCATTTAAGTGAACACATTTGGGGCATTTGTCTGAAAAACCTGGGTGTACTTTGACATCCAGCCATGAAGAGAATGGACTCATTTTTTCCAATCTTGGCAAGACGAGCACTCTTAAATCAAAACAACTTAGTCATATTATGAAAGCTGAGACCCTTGCGAGTTTATATTCCTCACTGTGTTTGGATATTTGTGTGGGCCCAGGTCCAGAAGTAGGCAGAGGGTTTGCAGAAGCAGAGACGAGACTTTGCGTTGCCGATTTGGACAGCATTTCTGCCTCCTCCAGATGAATCTGGGAATCACCCCCCGTCCCATGAACCGCTGCTTAGTGACGGTATAGTTTGTACCAAGTCTATGATCACTGGACATACTCTGGCTTCCAGGCATCTGAAGGAGATTCAATTTTGATGTCAAGCATCAGAGCCAGTTGTTTGGATACTGCTAAATACCTGACTGAGAAGTCAACTGCCCTTATACAGCCTCTTGCATATGAAATTATCACAACAACTGGCAGGCACTTTTAAAAATTAATAAAGGGAAGCAGAGATGCTTAAACTTCTTTGGCTGAGCAGAGGCTACAGGCAAATTCTGGTGTTCATTACAAAGATGTGGCATAGGCATCTTAAAGAAATCAAGAGGTTGCTTGATTTCCCAAATTCTCCCTGTAGATGAAGGAGTAAGAGATCTGAAGAAGCAGTGTGTCTCCGTGATTAGCTTCCTGACTGGCAGGAGTCTGAGGGAGCAAAAAACGCCCTCCTTCCCCTGCTCTCTCTTCCAAATACAGACACGCTTTTGTTGCAGCCTACAGCAATAGGGCCTAAATATGCAGGGTACCAAGCCCCCAGCAAAATTTCAAGTGCCTACTCCCATGAAAGTCAATAGATGAGGATGTTAGCTCCCGACAAGATTGGGTTTTCCACTCTGGAGCACAAGGATTTTAGAAAAGAGGGGGGCAAAAAATATTTAATTTGGAGGACTTCGAACAACTCAGACTAACGGCATTGCAAGCAAGAAGTGAGCATGTACTCTGTGTCAGAGATCGGCTGGGACAAATACCAAAATATGAAAACAGTTGCTGACAAAAGATCTGTGTAGCTGAACAGTTTGTCTGACAGTAGCCAAAACCCAGATGCCTAGAGAGAAGCACAAGAATAGAGCAAGCGTATTTTCCCAGCAGAGCCTGCCAGGCTCCAACACTTTGTGCCTCAGGCATTTCCCGAGCCAGAGGTTGTCTGTTGTATTTAATGGCTGCACACAGACTTCTCCACAAACTTCTCCAGTCTCTTCTTAAATGGTGAGAACATTTAGCATCCACAACACCCGGTGGCAAGAGTCCAAGGCTTTAACACATGGTAAACAAAGAACTACCTTAATTTGCTATGGATCTATTACCTGCTGGCTTCACTTGACGCTCCCTAACTTTTTTTTTTTAACTAGCAGTCATGGTAAACATTCAGTCCCTTCATCCCTTAAGCCGTCCATGATTCAATGACCTTTGTCACACCATCATATCCCACCTTAGTTATCTCTTTTCCAGATGAAGCATCCTAGCTCACACTGCGATGCCAAGCACAGAAGTCGTCCTCGAACTCTTTCTGATGCCCCCAGCAGCCCGGCCTGACAGGTCCCCCCATGTATTTGTTGATCCCATGGGGGAATTTCTTGTAGAAAAGCTGTGTTGATCCTTCTCTATTGCCACATTTATCCATGTGCTTACTATATGGAATCTTTATGATAGCTTTCCATTTACCCTCCAGTTTCACAGGACCATATTTGACTCCTGCAGGAGAAAATATCTTTTAAGCAAGAGATTACACATTACCATTTGCAGTTCAGCTTTTAGCCCTGAATTCCTTTGCTCTCTTTATTGGGCATTTTGATGCAATTTTCCCTTGTTTTTTCCTATTTTTTGGCAGGGGAAGGGAAGGCTGCTTTATCATGCTCTCAAATTTAACCTGCCCAAGGTTTATGAACTTCAAAGTTCAGGCTGCAAGGCCCTCTTGTGCCTTCATCAATTTGCCTTATGAAAAGGTAAACCAATGTTCAGAAATCAGACACCCCTCCGATCTGAAGATAAGCCAGTCTCAGCGTTTTTAAATGAGTTTCCCCTACAGATGGTAAATACCAAGCAACTCTAAAAGATTGTTACTTAAAAAACCCCAAACCAACCAAATCCCTCCCCCCTTCTCTTTTTACAAAAATAAGCTGAGGAGCCTGGAGTCTCTTAGCATGTGCCTGTGTTGCATCTTCAACAACCTCTCCTCAGCTTATCAGGACACAGTCACCTCTGCCTTGTCACAGCTCCCTTTGCTGCTTCTGAGCAGTCCCTGCACAGCATAAACTCTTTGGTGAAAGTCAGGCCTGTTCAGATGCCAGGAGAGCCCCTGCTGCAAAATGCAGATTTCTAGAAGGAGCCCCTGGCCCCTTTCCCCCCCGCTCTATCCGTGGCTTCTGACAGGGCTCCGACAGCCCCTGCAGCACGGACACCTCACCCGGCCACACCACACCAGGCAGACTTTCCACTCATTTGCACCTCCCGTATCTCACAAATGGCATCTAAATTAAAGTGACCCAAGCTGTCAAACACCCGACATGAGGCCTGGCATGTCCCAGAGCCCCCTCCCAACTGGCCAGAGCTTCCCTTCCTCTCAGACCCGGCTCCACAAGGAAGGATGGCATTTCTTCTCCCTTTTCAGTGATGAGATGTTGACAGTGGGCTCCTTACTTCAAGACTTCAGGTCCCCCTGCACACACAACCATGCAAACGCTGTCATACCACAGCAGCAAGAATGTACTGTTGCAAAACCCTTCCCAGATTTTCCATCGCATCCCAGGCCGTTTCAGGCAGCTGTATTTCCAGGACATTCCTCTCTGTCCTGACAGATGAAGTGCCTCCCCGCTCTCCACCCCCCTGCCGTTACTGTCACACACCAGGCACCATGTGCTTGAGCTTTCACTTCCTTCTAGGCTCCGAGAACACAGTGGGTCCCACCGCAGCGGCACCGCTGCTCCCCTGCCAGTGCGAAAGGCAGCTTTTTGTGGCAAGTGTTATCTCAAGGAAAGGAAAAGGAAGGGGCAACCACATTTCAGAGGGAACACGAGCAAGGATTCAAGTTTCAGCAGCGAGAGAAGCTGTCGGCAGGAGTGGGGAGGTGGCAGCAGCAGAGGTGGTACCTCCTGGCCAGACCCCAGAGCCCTGGGATGGATCCCCAGCATGTCAGCTGGTGAGAGAGCCGGCAGGACGGGACTTTGTGGGAGATTCCAAAGCAAAACACCAAAACTTTCCTGTCACCTGGGGGACAGATATAGAGAGAGAAAGTTTGGTTCGTTTCTCTGCTGTGCAGGTACAGGAATACAACGCCAGAGAGAAAAAATCCCCAGCCTGGCGCTGCCCCAGCAGTGTCCCTGAGTGATGACCTGCTGTGTTATGACAACTCACCAGCAGCCGTCTTACACTGGCAATCAGTGAAAGCTGTTGTGGCTCATGATAGACATATCCTTGATTTTCTACTACACTATTTTAACAAAGAGGATTTTAAGGATTGATTATGTGGACACCCCACCACCCCCCACCACCACCAGCTGATTCATTTTGAAGTTCTCCATATCACTATTAAGAACAAGCATCAGAAAGCATCATATTTACCGACATCCATGCATGGACTTCCCACCTCCACTGAGAAACATCAACAAGATTTGGCCACTGAGTGGTGCTGACTTGCAGTCAATCTCAGTCCATCACCTGGACTGCCTGCCAAGTAAATGGCCTTACTCATCCTGCTAATATGGAGCCATTCATCATTTGTATCATCCATGACTATGTAGGCAGAATACCTCAGACTCTCGCAGGAGCTTGGGTAATTCTCTGAGGGCAGAAGAGAAAAGGAAAGGACAGTATGGAGAAAAGGTCGCCGCTCTACTACCTTCACCAAAGCAGGTGCTGAAGTCAAGAGTTTGCTCCTGTAATTGATGCCTAATAAAACAGAAGATGCTTCATGTAGTTAAGGAATGAGTCACTACAAAAGTACTGATACTACTGTGGATGGGTGTTTTCAGACCCCCAGCAGCCAGTCACACATGAGATCTGAGCTCTGACAACTGTTATGTGTCACATATCTCATGTGTTAGGCTATCCTGTTTCCATGCTGAGATGCAGGTAGCCATGTCACAAAAGACACATCAATAACTGTAATAGCACATGAGATACGTGAGCATAGACTAATCAAATACAGTGTAATTCAAGTCCAGAAATAAGCTCTATTCTTCAAAGTATTCTCATAGCACACAACAGACCAGGAACAGACAACTAGAGCAAAATTTGGGGGTCAGAAAAATATAATTTGTTATTAATAAATAGAATTTTTTTCAGTTGGTCTGATAAAGGCTTAGGATATATCCTTTATATGACAAGTGATAAAGATGTGAAAACACTTGATAAGGCAAATGATAAACAATAAATTAGCTACACGTATTTTTTATAGCTAGAAATTCAGTACTTCTAAAGCTCTGATGTCAATCTGCTGAGGCAATTGTGTGAATGGAGTATATTCAAGAAGTAACAGAAACTTCTCAAGAATGGCCATTTACTTGATTTAAAAAAGTATTTTAGGAGCCATCAAAGACAGACAATGACACATGAAACTGTTAAAAATATTCATTCCTTTTGGCAAAATTCTCTCTTTGCATTCTCTCTCATCTTCTTAAGATTATTTTTTCCATCTCTACCATTTAAGTGAGCTTGAGGCTACAGCATGCAATGTTTCTTTAAAAAACAAAGGAAAACTAATTTATTCTAACCCAAAGAACACAGTATCTGTAGTGCTAGAAGGAATGGTTAAGATTTCTGTCTTGCATTAAAAGTATTAAGGTCATCTATAAAAGCCTGGGTTTTTTTATTTTTTTAAAAGATCCCTCCTTCTGGTCCCTCTGGTTCTCTCTCCGGTGCCTGTTTAGTAACTTTCATATTTATAATGGCTTAATTTGACATATCTATGGCCAACTGGATTGCTGCACTCACAATATTTTTTTTAAATTTGTATTAGCAGAACCTACTTGGAAAAGTTTTCCATTAACTGGTTTAAATCTCAGACGTGCCTCTATGATCATCCAGAGGACAAGGGAAAAATGACCTGACATTTCTGTCCACTTTTCACAGAAGACAAAAATAGAGGAAAAACCTGCTCTGAAGCATACAGCTGTACAGCAGGGGTGCAGGAAAATAAACATCCCTCAGCTATTTTATGGAGAAAACTGATTTAATCTGTTTAATAGCATGCAGTAATGCTGTTCAATTAAATATATTTTTGTTAAGCTAAGTTTGAATTCTAACATCTACTGCCTGGCAGTCACTTGAACCTATTATTATTATTATACCCTTTAACAGTCATTAAAAGGGCAGGCATTTGGCTCCACACTGACGCCTGCACCTTAGCAAAGCCCGACAGCTGGTGTTGCTGAAATACAGTGCCACGGGAAGAAGAGATGTTACAAACCTGCCTGGCCTTGTTCTTCTCGGTAGACTACCTTGCACAAAGGTGTAAAGGCAGTAACAAGACACTGAGGCTGATGATGTCTCAGGCCTCTGTATACATTTGCTGGTAAAGGCAGAAGTTCTGCCTGTAAAGATTTTTCTGGCTTCACAAAATATAGAAAAGGGTAGCTATTGGATGCATTAAATGCAAAATTACTATTTCATTTTCGAAAGGCTGTTTCAAATTGGAGGCATCCTCACTGAAACAGTTTGTCAGTCTTTCTCAGAGCCTTCGCTGAGGGAGTGTACTGTACTTACGTGATATTCAGTTAACTTCCTTCATGTTTCTGCTCCTGCCTCAAACTTCATTCTTCAGTACTTGCACTTTCTCTGGTCCAACTCTCCCTGCTCAACAAGTCATGCAAACCCACCTCTCTTAATCCCAGCCCTAGTTTCTTTGCTGAAAATCATTCAATCTCTTTTCACCTCAGTCCCAGTCCCCGTTGCCCAGGAAATTTCCTTCATCCTTCTTCTTGTCCCAGTGCTCAAACTCCCATCTTTCAACCCTGCCCTGACTTTCCAGGCAGCTTCCATATAATTCAGGTAATTTCCTCCTTCACACTGCCAGAGTGATAAACGCCTCTTAGCTTTGCCAAATCTCAGCCTTGCCAGACTACAAGCTCCAAAAGATCTGAGTGTGCCCCTTTTCTCCCTGGTCATGGAGTTGGAGTTTTTCAAAGACACGTAATCTAACTAAATTTGTGTGAATTTTAACTAGGAGATCAGTAAGATGCATCCTTGTCCCAAAGCTGACCTCCTGGCAAGGCTCACACTTTCACTCTGAAGGCCTTAGAGGAGATGAAGAGCAATGAACCGTTTTCAAAGGAAAGGTCGTCAGGAGTTTAACATGAACAAAATGACATTTCCTCCTAGCTTTATTTACAGAACCAGATGAACCATTTCAACTAACATTTTCAAAGCCCAGCATGGGAATTTTCAGCACGAATAGCTAAATTGACAAAATCATAAAAAACTGAGGGCAGGTTACTTTGCTGGGGAGCGCTGGGGGAAGAGGAGCCATGCACCAACCCTGTCAGAGAAATTTTTCCCTTTAAACTAACACTGGCAGCTGCTGGGCAGCCAGTCTGCAGTCCAAATGGTCACTATATTTCTTTTTAATGAGAGTTTGGACCTGCTTCAAGTCTAGTGCTAAAATTAGGTCTTTTACTAGCTTTTTAATTTCCCAGTTCAAAGGCTGGAAGTTTTCAGAAACCACATAAGCCACTACAGAAGGTTACAGCCTGGACCATGGTTTTGAGTCAAGACATCCAACAGAAGCTGTTTTGCATTTTGTAGGAAGTCAGATGAGCATAGCTTAAAAAGGTAAAAGTGCTCCACTTCACATCAATCTCATGCTGCTAACGGGGAAAATGCAGTTAATACAGTTCCAGTTTTTACGAAAGCCAAGGGAATGAGGATGAATACCTAGATACAGAGCTTTGACTATAATCACAGTGCATGGTAGTTTCGACGTGCCTTTTCTAAGAGACCTCTCTCTACAGGACACAAGTTATTCCAAAGACATAAACAACATGCCAGCCTGACTGATGTGATTCATCGCTGCTTTCTTTGACGAGATCACCACATGCTATCGCAGAGCAGAAGGCTCAGTGCCTGAGCCCAAATTTTATGGTTCAAGAATCAACAATGTTTTCGCTCAGGAAATTTATAGTCTTTGCCAACCCAAACTGGAACGAAGACACATCGGTCACATGTTGCAACCTTTCCAGCAAACTCAGCATCACATGCACTATTTCAGTTTCGTTTCTGGTCGTGCCATTTTGCGGTAGACATAGGAAAAAAGTTAGAAGTGAAAACAGGTAAGCTGTATCAGTAAGGTAAATTCAAATTTTCTTGAAATAAAGTAGCAGTCTCAGAGTGCCAACTCAGATCATGTAAGACTATACACTTAAAAATCTTTGGCTTAGAAAAATTACCTTTATTCCTTTTCCACCAGTGCCCCCCAGAGTGGGCTGTTCAAAAGGCAACACTGCACTCGTAAGTGCCCTACCCTTTCAGTTATTCCATTTTACTTTTCACATCAAATATGTTAACTTGCCTTTAAACCAACAGAGAGGCCCTCCTGAAATTTTTATACATATGCTTTTTATATACTGTTTTTTCTTTTACTTACGCTTCCAGTTACTGATTACATTTCAGGAACAAGAAGAACCACATGAGGAAAATAAAATTTTAAAGACACAGATAGGCAAGGTCATAATCGATAACAATCTTTTTTTTTTCCTTTCTTAATAGAGTCATCCACCTCATGATGTGCCGATGTGCTCATTCACCTACCTACCTTTCAAGAAAAGTTTTACAAGTATTTAATCTTTTCTTTTTCAACAGAAGTTAATCAATTACTGCAAATGACGATGCACGCTTATCAGTTACCAATATATTGCTTTATTTCTTGGTAGCAAATTAAGGCTTTATAGTGAGATTTGTACAGTACAGGCCTATTTAAACATTAGAAACCTTAAAAACCATGTAGCACTATTCACTCAATTTAGCATAGGCAGAAAAGTAGCTATTTTTTTTTTTTAATAAACAGTTAAATGTTACTAATGAGGCCTTATATTTCACCAGTGCAAATGGCTCAAAATCCCACCATCCTCAGGAATGGACTTAACATTTAACTATTGTCGGGGCCATTTTGAGATAAAGGATAAACAGAGAGAGTATAGCTGGCTCGAATAAAATATACTGTACTACTTGCTGGAGAAGAGTCTCTAATTTTAAAAATACAGGGAGGAAAACCAAAGTGGTATTAACTGGCCAAAGATGGTGTCACCCCCTATTAGTCACTGACCAGTAATAGTAGCAATGACAAATTCATTTTCCGTGGCCCCCTTTGCTTTAGTACAATCTGATTTATAATTCAGAGCTGATGACATCCTGTATGTTAAGAAACTCAAAATTGGAGGAACATATATAAGTTACAGGAATTTTTGCAGCAGTAGGACAAGTTCCCTCTGCAGGGACATGTTCAAACCATTGCTTTTTTGTAATTTGAGAGAGCATTGCTACAAGTATTTCCTCGGCAGTTATGTATTTTTCTCGAGCATATGGATTTTCACTTCATATCAATGATTTTATTAGTGTTGTCTGGAGATGATGGAACTACTGCTTATGAAAACCAGACACGGTGCTTCCCTTCTCATGTTCTCTACTGAGACATTTATAGCGTTTGAGTTGAACGTATGAATTCACCTGTCAGTCAGGCGCAGGGGGTCTGCCTGAAAATATCATCACCCCTAACATGTCTGGCTTCCAGATCTGAGCATTACATGTGAAAATGCAGAGAAACGGCTGCCAGAAAATTGTGAAGAAAGTAACCATGAAATGACCATACGCTCTGGGGAAGGAGGCAGTGAGATGGGGGAACCTCCAAACTATTCTTGCTCTTGCATGAGCAAGAGTGACCATGAGAGTACAAGGGGCTCCCAGTGTCACAGGGCAACGCTAGCGTTCTAATTCCTTGTTGAACAGCAGCTGTTTCTCCAGCCTAGGGGAACACACACAGACAAGGTTTCACAAAATCTAAATCTAATGTGAATAGCACTCTAAGCCCCTCTGTCCCCAGGGGTGTTATCTAACATCAGGCTAATGTTTTTGAAGTCTCGAGATCGGCCATCTATCCTTTGAACTGGAAGGCCACAGAAAAGTCGGGTTTCTACGTGTATTAAGGCACACACTGAATTTACCTCAACGCACATGCCTGGTTTGCTCAGGGAGCGTCAACTGCAGCGGTGCCATGGCTGCTGAAGAGTCACAGTGAAGGAACAAAGACAGCTTTCTGGTGACAGCCGTGCAGCACAGCAATTGGGACTGTCCCGTGCAAGCTGCTCCACAATGCCTCAGAGAGTCCCCAGCGTACTACAGTGCTCTCTCAGCTTGTTGCAGAATTACAGCAGCTTCTCAGGCTGATTTGCTGGCTTTTCCCCCTTTGCTCGGCCACCAATATCGCATCTGTTTTCCTTCACTCAGGTGAATATGTCACTGCTTATCAGACCCAGAAGTCCCTGTCTGCTCCCAGAGGGTGCACTACACACCCAGGAGAGGGTGGATTTAGAAATGAAGGCAAGTAGTGATGATGCACAAGTGACCTGGAGGTGGGCTTTCCAAGAGAATCCATGCATGGGCACAACATCCAAGTTCACTCAGCAGAGTGCTTGGCAATGGCCAGCAGGTCTTATTCTGCTTCAATGAAGTATGTTTAAGAACATTACTCAGTATTTCCTGAGGGATTACAATGGATGACTACCAAAGGGAAACTACTTGGAGACGAGGGGATGCTTTATCAGCCATATTGGAAGACGTTGGGGAACACAGACATATATTGCATAGTCAGCTTCATGAGCACAGCTGGAATTCAGATGTATTTGACACAGCTTAGTAGCATTTCCAAAGGAGGGATTATGTGCTATTTCCTTTGGAGGTAGCTACTGTAGCCTGGGACAAGATCGCGGCTGTTATGGAAATGGCACCCCACGGGGGATGCTGAGCACTCACTGCTTTTGCATTAAGGCAGTCTCTCCACGGAGACCCACCGCACCTTAAAAAGTGATCATATAAAGAGCAAACAAAATAGTCCTCTAGAAACCCCTCTCACCCACAACATACAAGAAAGCTGACTCCCGTGAGCTATAGAAAAGACAGCATTACTGAATATGGGAGCGTGTATTTATACATCAGTGTTTTTAATACTGCATTGTAATGACAGGTGTGGAGTGTCCTTTCAGAAGAAGGCAGGGTTGGTGTGCTCTATAATACAGCGTTTGCAATGTCGTTTAACAAATCGCAGAGCATCCACAGAGACATCACAGTCCTGCACATTCAACATCTGCAGGTCAAAACAGTTGGCAGCTACAATCTGCAGGCCCTGCCCAGTGATGCTCTCACATGATTTCAGGCTCAGGCGCTTCAGGTTGAAGCAGTTGAGGGCTAGAAACTCCAGGCCGGTGTCTGAGACCAGAGGGCACTTGCCAATATCTAGCGATTTGAGTTTTGTGCAATTTTTGGCGAGGTACTCCACACCGTGGTCCGTGATGCCCTCGCAGCCCCGCGCATTGAGGTAGCGCAGCTTGCTGCAGTATTTGGCTATGTAACGGATGCCCACGTCTGTGATGCGGCCGCAGTGAGCGATGCTAAGGTATCGGAGGCGCGACTCCAGCTTGGCAATCTCCCGCATGCCGAAGTCACTGACAAAGCGACAGTCGCTCACGCTCAGTTCCTTAATGGACGTGCAGTAAATCATCAGGTAGCGGAGACCCTCGTCAGTGATGCGGACACAGCGGCGCAGGTACAGGTGGGTGAGTTGAGTGCAGTGAGCGGCAATGGTGTGCAGTCCTTCATCCTCTAGGACGAAGCAGTCTGTCATGTCCAAGTAGCGGATGGAGATTTGTTTCCCGTGTAAGGGAGACAGCTTGATGGAGGCTTCGCGAGTCAAACTGATGCATGTTACTTTGGAGCAGCCTAAGTGGAAAAACAGTGAATTTAAGCAAGCAGTAAAAACAAATCACACAGCAAGATCAGAAAGGTGGGTATGAAATTGCATGCTGGATGTGATGAAGATATCTTCATGTTGCAAGAGCAGAATCATCCTGGCTGACTAGTCTGGATTTGCGGTGATGTGTCCCTACACCAGAGGAAATAATAAACTCCACTGGAGTCAGTGACGTTGTTTTGGGATTTTGAGCCCCAGCAAAGTGCCAGACCAATTTTGTCCATATCCCAAATGTAAAATGATGGTCCTAGGTTTATCTAGGGACAGTCTACGATCTGTTCCTGCAATATAAACCCAGTGACAATTTGAGAAAATGGTACTACGTGACAACCAACACAGCTTTTTGATCAGAGGCAGTCTCACTGCTGACTGGTTGAGTTTGTAAACCAACATCAGAGGCTCTTTCACCATCTAACCCCATTATAAAAAACACAAACTCCACCCATCCTCCAAAAAGCATTTGGGGAACAGATGTGAATCCAGCCCCAAGCCTTCAATGTGTGAAGGATGCAAAGCTATGGCAAGACTATGTGCTTGCAGAAGGGTGGAGATTTGGGTAACCTGAGGAGAATGGGGAGAGTCAGCAGGAGCCAACAGAGTGGCAAGGGCATGGGAGGACAGGGACAGATGCAGAAAAGGACTGTTTCAAGTGAGAAAGTCTGGCCATGAATGGAGTAACTAGACTACAGGAGAAACACCAGACCTTGCAAGGAAAGATAAAGAGCTAGACTAAAGGGAAAACACTCTCACAGACTTCTCCATTTTTAACCTCCTCTCTGTGCGTGGTGGTAAATGAAAGCTTTTTTTTGGAAAGCGCTGTTTCTGCTGCACTGCAATCTGGCAGTCTTGGGCTGCAGAAGGGAAATTCTTATCTGTGCCAAGTTCAGCTGGGCACATCGCATTCACATAGCTAGAAACAGCTGCAAGGAAGAAGGGAGGGTCTAGCTGTTAGCGATGAAGGCCCAGCAGTTTTATGTCTACTCAGACAAATTCTGCACCTTATGCCTAAAGAGGTGACATCAGGTAGGCATAAAAAGAGCTTTTCTGTATTGCTGAAACACTAGCGAACAGGGATGAAGTGACCCATGAAAAGCCAGAAAAGTCAGGATGATGACCTTAGAGCTCCATGTATCAGAAATGCTGCACAAATCCTGTAGTCTGGAAGTAAAGAGCATAACAATGTATGGAGACCACCTCAAAAACTTGAATGACCCAATCCCATAGAACTGGATACAACAGGTTCTCATTCAGAGGCTTAGTGGAAGGTATGCATATGCTTCAGTTCTTAAAAACAAATAGAAAAAAAAAATCCCTTGAGATAATCCAGTGGGCTCACACAAATGCTCTAAGAAGCGTGGGATATGGACTTGAAACAGTTTGCCACTTGCAATTAGATTTCTACATTCATCATTTGAATTTGCAGCTGGATCTTTATTTAGGCCTCAAATTTATTTGAACAGATGCAAGTTTTACCTTAGGCCTCACACAATGAATGGGCAAATTGTCCTGCACAGGTCATGCAGAAGCTCTGGGACCTTGAAGCAAAGCACTTTGTGCAAACGAAGAGTTCTTAAAACTGAATGATGCTATTTCCTCTTCAGACTGTGTTGCAGGTCCATCTCTGTTATGGTACAATCTTTGGAAATACGTTTGCCTTCAAATAAGTACTACATACATACTCAATAATGCAAAGTGATTTTTCTAAAGGGAAGCAGTACAATACTAATGGTGTAAAAATTTCACCTCTAATGTGTTCTTTGGAGTAGGTGATACAAAACGCACCCATTCTTAAGCTGGGTTTCCACAGAAGAAGCTAGCACCTAGGCAGAGTTCTGCTGGACCTGATGTCGTTGTCACTATTGCGTTTGCCTGAGGAGGTTGCTGGATTAGGGAGTCAGTCTGGATATTTTACATGCTGACCAGAATTCAATTTTGGAATCTGGTTAAGTGAGAATGAAGGTCAACGAGGCCGAGGAGAATGTTCTGTCTGCTGAGGATCCAAGAAGGGGCAACGTTTTAATGACCGCAATTAGAAAGTGAATGGGTCAGAAGTCCCACAGCAGGGTTGGAGTCACATACATAAGTGTGTGATCATTGTTTTGACAAGCTCAGGATCGTCTTGCCTAGTTACTTTAGCTACACTGTAAAATATTTCATGGGAAGGATATTCAAAATGGTTTCACCAGAAAAAGGGTCCATGTTGATATAGAACTGCCTGATTTTTAGGCAAAATGACAGATTCCTGGGTCTGAGCAATTTTTCTGTCCTAAATAATAAAAAAATGTAAAAACAAAGTTCTTGTAACAGGATTTTCCATAAAGTAAGTACAACTGATTTTTAAAAGGGAGGAGAAACTTCCAAACAGATTGAAAAAAATGTTGGCTAGCATGTTAGATAATAACTTGCAGTCAAGCTCAACCAACTTCTAGAGATATCTCAACCTGCCCACAAAGTGGATGCTGAGAGTGACAGGACTTGCATTGTGGAAAACTCTTAAAGTTAATATGAACATCTGGTTTTGACATTAAAGATTTTGGTACGTTATTGCTGCCAAGTAACCATCCAAGGGGGAGAGGGATTCAGCTAGATGTACAACTGTGAACTAGGTTTTAATTAACTAGCTACAAGTATAGTGTTATCCCCCAGCACATGTACCCCACTTCTCTTGCTCAGTATGAAACCAAACCAGTGAACCACTTCAGTCCTGAGAATTGCTTGAGTGTGTAGGTGCAAGCCTTGTCCTCCTAACTACACACAGAAGGAGGGGAAAATAGAATCCTGTGTCCAAAACATCTTCCAAAATTAGTCACATCAGAATGAAAAAAGTGGACTCAAAACAAGACCCCAGAGATGAATTATCCTCAATTCATATGCAGGCACATGCAGCAAAAGCCATGTCTGAACCCAAACACCCTGACTTCTGAGCATGTTCAAACCCAGGATTTTTCCCTCGCCTGCTCCAAAAAGAAAGGACAACTTAGAAAAATGTGAGATTAAAATTATTTTCCTGTCCCATTGATGAGACAAAATTCAAGGGAGACAGGTATTTTACTCACCCTCTACACATTTTGGACCAAACTGATGAGCCCTTTAGGATAGACACCATCTTCTAGATCTGAAAGTAACAGGCTCGGGGAAACCACAAATGAAGACAGACCCCGAAAGAACCTATTTCAAGACCTGGTATCATCTTTTCATCTCCCCTGCTTTTGAAAAAGTCACGTTCGGTCTACAGCATATCTCTCAGCAGGAGCTGTGGGCCAAAGCATTTTCAGCCACCTACAAGCCCCCAAGTGCACTCAGGGTGCCAGCTAACAGACTGGTGTGCCAAGGCAGCTCACCCTCAGCTCAGCAATTCTACTTGTCCTGTCTCTCCAGGCCCAGGATACTTGAGCCACTCAACTCTCTGTGCCACTCTAGAGGATGTAGTAAAGTAGTAAGAAAAGCATAAATATGCCAGAGAGAGAGCCAGGCTTCAAAGTGATATGTAGCTCTAGGTCTAAATCACACAAGCACATACATTTTCTCCTGGTGTTGGAGACGCTTCAACCTGAACCTGTGGTTAGCAATTCAGAACTAATGTCGGTACATACTGACAACAAGTAATTCATATGCAAGGTCATTGCAAATAGACTCCGCGGGACAGGACTCCCATGGAGTCCCACAGAGACTCCTCATCACCTGGAGGTTTCAGAAAGCAATCACAAAAAGTGACTAATTCTGATTTGTTGCTATTTGTTTTGATGCTTTCCATAACATTCTGCCATCCTAGGTGAAAGAGTTGGACAAATCAGTTAAAAAAAATAAAAGGTAGAAAAAAGAAAGCAAATCAGAGTACACAAGATAGGCAGCCTTGGAAAAATCAGTTTATCTGGGTACCAGTGACTCAATAGCACTGCCTCCTGTCCCCACTTTGTCCTGCTTGTTGCCATTAGTACCTCTGCAATGGCAAATCTGGTCTGGCTGATTAATAACAACATTAGACTGATAACAAGTGAGATCACACAATAAGTACTGAACATGAAATTTACTTCAGTGCTCTGCTTGGCTACATCCTCTCCATTAAGTGCCAACCTCTTTGCAGAGAAGATATTCTGTGTGACTGACCTTGGGGAAAAAACATCTTGTTTCCCCAGAGCAGGTTTGAGGAAAATTGTGTAAAACATTTCTGCTGATCTAAACAGCTACAGTGATACATTGTAACTGGGTGAAAGGAAAAGCAGAAAGTCACTAAGCAAATACATACAGTATTAAAAGAAAAAAAGAAAGTCCAAGCTAGCTGAGTCTCATTAAAATAGCAATGGAAACAAGGAGACCTTGAAATTTAGCTAGGGATGACAACTGATATTTATACCCTGACAGAAGCCTAGCACTGATTCTAAGCTCCTCCTCAAGTCACTTATCAGATTACAGATATATACATTATATATATATACGTACATATAAATTTTATATGTATATATATGAAAGATAACACAAATTTTGCTGAAGCAACTAGCCTTCACCATACAATGTAGCACTGACTGCAACCCGGGCCCTTGTAAGGATGCTTAAATCTATAAAAAGTACTCGTCCTATTTGAACGGGCCATTTTTGCTAGCTAGTCTCTGTTGGAGGAGGCCCAGTCACTCAAGAGGTGCTGCTGGCATTTGAGGCATTGAGATTCTAGCCGTGCCTGTCTCACCAGTACTGCGATAGGAAACTGGCATTCCTACTTTGAAAGGCAGCACAGAAAGGGAAAGTGTGCAGTTGTGGGGCCAGGGGTTTGACAAGCGTGAGGCTTTTAGAATCAGAGGCATCCGTATTGAAATATTTCCTGTTACCTGACACATCCAGGTGTTCCAGGTTTGGGCACAGTGACACGACATCAAAGACCGCCTCATTGGAGATGTTATAACAGCCAGACACCTCCAGCCTCCTCAGTTCTGGACAGCACTGGGCAATGGTGTAGAGTCCTCTGTCTGTGAGCCGCCTGCAGCCACTAACAATTACCGTCTCCAACATGAGACATACGTTGGGTGTATCCTGACAAAGCCTCCGGGTCAGCACTTTAAGAGCCCTGTCTACATTGATTGTCTCGCCGGTCAGGCGAATAGTCCTCCAAAGTCGGGGGTCCCAGGCAAGGTTATACCAGCGGCGGCACACACGGGCGCAGCGGCACAGCTGGTTGGTGGGCAGGAAGGAGAATATCTGGATCATGGAGTGGTCAGGCAGCCGGTCTATGTTGGCCTGTTCCTTCTGGTGCTTGGATGCCAGTCGGATGAGAGGATGAGTGAGACGTGTTGGAGGCGGCGAGTGGACCATGGCAACAGTTTCCCCAGTGACTGAGGATGAAGACGTCGACGACTCTCTGCCATTCTGGAAACCAGGCGAATTCGGTGGAAATATTAATGCTGGACTGGGTGTGCTGAGCGTCCGCATGCTCAGGTCGGAGTCTGGAAGAACAAAACACACAATTTCAGTAAGGGATGGGCAGACACAGAGCTCTCTGTGCAGCACAGCACCCCGCTAGCCTGTTTGTTAATGGAGCATGATGGGCTTCAGGGTTTGCTGGGGCTTAAGCAGTCATTTTTACCAGTGAGAGTGAGGAAACACGTTTCAAAATCTATCTTGGAGTATACTCTGAAAACACTGTTCACCTTAGTGTTGGGTACACGACAGAGGTGCACCCCAGCTGTGCTCCCAAAGCCATGCTAGCAAAGGAGGGGCTGCGGGTCTGAGCCCTGTGATGAAGAGGAGACAGCAGTGGAAGTCCAGGGATTTTAATTCTTGATGCTCTCAACTAAACACTGCAAGAAATGAGCACATTTGAGTTGCAGGCTTTTTTGACAGCAAGTAACTGCCCATAACCTTGGCACTACCTAGGCAGCTGTGAGCTGTTAGGGGGGAACACTGTGGTCCTTCGCCCCTCAGCTCCTTCAGCCATTCAGTGGGAGGCCAAAGACGAGCTCACAAGGCAAATGCTACTTCCTTCACCAGAGCTGAGCAAATGGGAAAAGCACAACCCTGTACACTTATTTTCATTGTGTCATTAAAGAAGTTAATTTTTCATTCATGCAAACTGGGACTCAGCAGTTCAACCAAGAGCCCCGCGACTAGTTCTTGAAGGGGGGTTGGCTGTGCCTCTTCATGTGCATGCAGAAAGCACTCCTTTCCAATGGACTAAAGTGAACGTCAGTTGGATTGGAAAAAACACGCCCAGAAAAGTAAGTGGTGAAGAAACAGCATGCCTGGAAACTTGTTACAGAGTCTCTGCACAACATTTACACTCTTTTTGCTAGGGCTAATTGTCACAGTGGAAGGAGTCAACCCAAAAAACCCCACACAAACCAATTTGCTATTTCTTCACCTTTTTTATTTCACTTTACCGGAAAAAGTAGGCACAAAAATAAAGGGCCTTTGCCGCTAAGAAAGGTTGCCTTTGCTGTAAGACTATTTCAACTGTTTTTCCTCTGTGCTGACATTGCTGCCTGCCTTGCATTGCATTTCTGCTCCCAGCTCTCCAAGCAAAGCAAGGAAAAAGACTGGAAGACAATTAGGATATAATTTCGATAGTCAAGCAAATGCCATGGCCAATACATTCAGAGACCCTGAGATATTTCTGCTGAAATATGCTACACAAGATGCAACCAGCGTATGAGAGATGAATGCTGCTGCTGAGAACTCTCCTTCCATCTCCAACCTCTCAGTACTGATCTCAACAGAAATTCTTTATGAAGAAAAGCACCATCCAGAGATGAATACCTGAACTGCAATTCAGTGCCCACTGGAATAACAAACGTCACAAATGGAGTAACAACAGTGGTTTTAAAGCACCAGGCTTTCCTCCATTTTGCATCTTCTGCTATCACTTCAGTGTTCAGACATTTCAGGGAAGCGTGCAAAGCCACCTCCTTAAGTAACACCGACTCTACAGCTCTGTGACTGTGACGGCATAGATGTGGGCTAAGCAGGGTAAAGCCAGAAATGCATTCAACACACATGCCTAAATCTGGGTTTAGGCAGAGTTTTTAAATTAAGTACATTCTAGATGAATTTGATCAGTGTATTACACATTAATTTCCCCATCAAGCTTTGAGTTAGCCCAGCACAGGCGTGCTCTGATCTCACTAGCTACAACGGCAGCAACCACAGGCCTTCATTTTCACAGCATGTCCACAAGGGAGAAAGGCACAACTATTTAGCTGAAGAACCCAAGACACAAAGTCCAGCAGCTTGCCCACGATCACCCAGTTCAGTTGCAGAGAGATCAAAATCATCATCTCACACTGTGAAGGAAAAACCTACGCTACCCAGCTCTTTCTCTCTTCCTCTTCTGTAACTTGTTTTACTTAGACAGAAACTCAGTGTTTCAGCAAGTGACAGGAAAAACATTTTCTTCAAGGCTTCTGAATCTATGCTATGGCTACGTGGACCTAACCCAGGGATTTGTGTATTTTTAAGCAAGAACTGTATCTTAACGCAGAGTGGGTTTTGCAGACACTCTGCTCCCCTTGGAGACCCCCTAATACCCCCCTGGCAGCTATTGCAAATAATTGCATCGAGGAGCGTTATTTGGAAAGCGTCTGGTGCAGTCCAGTATTTTAAAAATGAGATTTACAGCTGGAGAGAAAAAAACCAAAGCACCAGCAGCAGCCAGGCTCCTGCAGACAAGCGCTGACTCCACAGACCACTTAGGCAAGAGTCCCTTAGATTCATTTTTGCAAGGACTTACCATACGTTTGACCTCTCTCACATTACCACCAAACCCAATGACAGTGCCTGAAGTTAAACATGTGCAGAAGAGGTGGCAGACTTGGAGTCTTTACTTTTTGCTCTGTTCTTGAGATTTTAAGACAAGGATGCTTCTAATATAAAAGAATACAATTTTTTTCAAGTGCTGGATGTATCTTCCGCTACTACATATACTTGGTATTGTGAATTCCTCTCCTTTCCTTTTACTTTTTTCATTTGCTTTGGGCTTTTTTGTTTGTTTCTTTGTTTTTTTACACAAACGAGCACAAAAAGTGAAAACAAAATGATATAAATAAAGCCCACAGAACAAATGCTTTTTTTTTACACTGTAAAATAGAAGGAACTAAAATCAAAAGCAAAAAGTTTAATTTTTTAAGTTCTGCTATAAACAATTTTTAGTATTGTAGGAATGATTACCTCCTGTAAGACAGTCTGCCAGCATATTTTGAAGACACATTTTTAGTCAGTTATTGTTGAAAATACCTAAAAATCTCTGTAGGGTTACATTCTTCTCTACTCTCCATTCCTACTTAAGTATAAAAAAGCATTTAATACTCCATGATTCTCCCTCCCTCCCTGGTGATCAAAGCACCAAGTTAATATGGCTAATCTCCACTCCCTTTGGTTCAAAAGCAAAAGCATTCCTTCATCACTCCTCGGCACTTTATGAATAATCAGTACCTTAGACATTCCAGGTGTGTAATGAATTACCAAAATGTGGTTTTTAACTTAGACCTAGAGCTAAAAAAGGTTTCACCTTCTGTTTTATGGGTATGCTCCGTGCTTGCTTCATGCTCTCTTAATTGTCTCATTAGTATAGCAGTTCCAGATGTGCATCCTGTATTTCCTTTACCTTTAGTCCTGAAGGTGCATCATGCAAAGCTTGGTCCCTCCACCGTTGGGGCATGGGCTTCCAGACAGACACATACACATATATATGTACGCACCCTGTATCCTCACCCCAAAGTATTTTGGAAAAAGACTGTAGTGTTGTCATTATGTTTAAACAAGAAAGGCGAGAGAGCATTACTGGTCTGCTGAGCCCGTAATGCAATAAGCTCTCAGACAGGAATTTTGCTGGTAGCTCAGCTGAACTCTGTACAGAGGTACTCCCGCTTACTGTTCGTTGTACACCCCTAAGGGGAAAAGAAAAAAATAGCAGGTGAGTCCAGGAGCTTTTTGCCAGTAAAAACTTGGAAAGCCTTTTGCTAGCATTTAAAGCTTCAGCAAAACACTTGGTCTACTGTACATTTTCCAGGCTTTTCAAGCATTGTTGGGAGGGGCTTCCTATAGCAGTAAAAAAAAAACCGCTAAGGGTTTCCTTCAAATTTTGTTCTTCACCATGTACTGAGTGCTAGCTAACAGACTGAGTCAGTCTGAGACAGGGCAGCTTAGTGACAGTGTGACATTAATAAACACAAAAGTGCAAATGAAGTTACTGATAGCGGTTCTCAATATATGTCTTTATACACATGCCATATACAAGTATTCCTGAAAAAAACAATTGTCCACAAGCCTGAAATGCAGCTTTACATTTCGGTGATCTTAGAAAGTAAAAAAAATATTACAAAGCAGCCCTGTGCTTCCTTCCCTACAACCTCTTTTGCCCCTTCGCCTCCCTGATTAC
This sequence comes from Cariama cristata, assembly GCF_000690535.1. Lineage (NCBI taxonomy): Eukaryota > Metazoa > Chordata > Aves > Cariamiformes > Cariamidae > Cariama > Cariama cristata. The sequence goes on from NW_009616365.1 coordinate 39,791, forward strand.
CAATCTTCTGTGCAAGATGCTTTTTATTAAAGCCTTACTCGGGCTCTGAAAATTGTTTGTTGATGTAAGAGAAAAATTTTTAACAATCTTTAAAGAAATCTCAAAAGATACATGCCAGAAACAGAACTATAAAAGCTGACACAGAGGGAGAAAATGCACTGGAGGGAGTTTTCTCATTCCATTAGGAATCTGGCTTGTTTCAAAGGACTTATTTTTTCCCCCTAGTTTGCTTCCCGATTAATACACACATCTGGGGAAAAAGAACCTTTAAATACATATGATTTAAACCAAGATCTAGTCTCTGTTCCTTCTGGCATTGACAACAACATGCAGTCTCCGATTTCAGAACCAGAGAGAGAAAACAGTGTTGTATTTTCATTAGTCCAGCGATGCCCACTAACACAGGACACTTGATGTTTGGACCCCAGCAGGGTCTTTTTAAGATTGAACCATTTTCCATGCTTCAAGTGTGACTACATTCAACTGCACCTTCTGCTCTGGTATTGCGGGTATGCCTTTTTTAGAGTGAATTCTATACTGAGCTCCTCAAGTTAACAAAATTAAAATGACAATTTTGGTAAATATCAATCAAACTTCACATACTTATCTGACAACTAAAAAGGATCCTTCGTGTTGATCTGTTGTCACCACTGAGGTTTTTAGCAAAACTAAGGCAAGAATTAAACCAAACTCTGTTCGGGCTCTCAAAAGTCAGCATAGCTGAGAAAAATAAAAAGCATTTGGCATTTTTGTTAAAATATTAGATGCAAAATAATGTGTGGAAGAAGCATTTACACTTACACATAGTACAGAAATGTCACTTACTTAGCAACTCTTCAATAACAGTGTTGCATCGATTTCACATATTTTACTAAGCGCAGTGTGGGTATAGACTTCACATTTTAACCACAATACCATCAACTTCATGCATGCCGACGAAGTACTCCTTTTACAGAGACTGGGGAAAGTGGGAGCTTAATGGTTGTACCAGGTACAGTCTACAGTGCAAAGAGGGACAGAAGCAGCTGACAGGCTTCTACAGGGAGAACATCGTGGGCTGATTCCAAGAGAGACTTGTGAATTTGACAGACAGACGTCAAATATGGCTGTGTGGCCTTAGAGGAGATTAGGAAAAGGAGTTCGCTAGGACAGCAGGCTACAACAGGGCCATTTGCTTTCTAAGGCCTTGGGCATGGATGAAGTCCCAGAAAAAGTGATACCTACAAAAGAGCATCTTCCACATCGCAAACATTCTCAGGCGTTTCTCTCAGGCTAAGTTACCCCACTGACCTCGGCTCCTCCCAGCTCCAGGAGGCTCGGAGGAATCGGAGAGCCCCTGATCGCGAAGAGGCAGCTGGAACGAAACTCACTGTGCAAACTTGCGTGGGGCTGCAGCGGTCAAGTATGCCAGAGGGAAGGGATTGCTTGGCCGAGATATCTACGTGATTTTGCAACCTTTTACAATCAAGACCGTACAGAATGAGAAACGGAGTTGGATGAGCTCTCCCATCTGTCTCCAAGTACACTTAAACCATCTCCGATGTGCATGTCTGCCCTGTTCTTAATTTCCAGCTCTTACTCAGCTCAGTGAGGTGCCTGTTCCAGTGTTGTCACCGTATCAAGTTTCTAAGTTTTTCCTCTTACCCAACTCATACAAAAAGTTGTTTCTTGCCCCTTTGCTAGTGATTGCAAAGAATGAGAGGTCTCCACTCTTCCTGTAAGGATTTCTTACATGCATTTGCTCAAACTTCTTCCCTTTCTTCCTACTCACATTACTAATATTCACAGTTTCTCCCTGTTTTTCCTTTAAATTTTCTGCGATCTGTGTGTATTTCTCCTAAAGCACAGCACTCCAAACTGAGCACCACACACCACTGCACCTCACCAGCAGTGGCAAAAGTGGAGTCCTTCCCACCTGTATTTCATGGAAACCACATTGTCAGCCTTCAGGATTTCGACAGTCTCAGAAGGATGACGCATTCAGTATGGGATTCAACGTATTGCCAGGATTCCCATGTGCCATACAGCTGCCCGGCCGTTTATCTTCTTCATCCATGTTTATATAATCTATTCATCTTCCCCACACCTGTCTCCTTAGAGAGTGGTATGTTTTCTCTCTCCTTAATCTTCTATTTTTCCAAGAGCATTTTAAGTACTGAGCAACCTTCTCAAATTGTGCTCATTTTCAGTTTTCCAAATATACTGCAGGTCCGGTGTCATACATTTTAACTCATTCCTCTGTATATTGGTAGTTTTGTGTCTCAATTCAATTCAAACAGATGGCTTCTGCAGAGGGGTTGCAAGTCTTGCAACCTATTAATGAATACTGTAAGGTACAGCAGGGCAGATTCCTAAAGGGTCCTTCTTGAAACATCATCATAGTTGACAAATACTCAGTGAAAACTACACAATATACCATTCCCATTCAGTGGCCACCTTATGATTTCATTTAGTCCATATTTCACCAGCTTGTTTCCAACACAGACATGCAGAAGTCTAAATAAACTTGAGATAGGTTACTGTTTCCCTCTCACCAGACAATTTATTCTTACTAACACAGAAAATCAGATCAAAAAGTAAGGTCAAAGAAACAAAAAAACTTTGGCAAAGATGAAAACTTATTTCTTATCCTGTGCAATCTTGTAGGTCTTGCAACTCTCTTTTTGAGAGCAAAGACCCGCGACAAAGCTCAATTTTTCAGTGTAAGAATGAGCAGCCTTGGAGCTCATGAAGTAATCACATCCACATGCTCCTGGAAGGAGCAGTGCCACAGAACTTAAAATAACCTTTTATAGTTTTTTAAAACCTCCCATAGAATGTAATAAGAAACCGTACCTATTGTACAAGACTAGAGGCATTGTTACAAGACCATGTGGAAGAGGGATATGTTAACTTAAATTTGAAGTCATTTCATAGTAGTTTCTGTGTGACATTTTACACCTTGGATTATACTGGTGTAACTTCCCTGTGATGTCGAGCTCCAGTTTTCTTTAGTCTATAAACTCCTCCACATACAGTTGGAGACCTGATCTTGCATTCCTGGCATATTCACACTGGATGCCTAAAGTCAAACAGCACTGCAAGTGAAGTAATCGTTATAGTTTTATTAAGCAAATAATTCTTCCTTACAATGTATTTGTCAAAAGCTGGAACTAATTTCCCCCCTACTGACTTTGTCCCC
>NW_009616366.1:0-3031 GCF_000690535.1 Cariama cristata
CAGCCGATGCTTCAGCCCCTCTCCTCCTCCTCCTCTTCACACCTTGCCTACTTGCTCAGTGACCTTTCGCTCTAAAACGCCAAATGTGTTTCATTTTGGAGGTTTTTGTGGGAAAGATACTGTGCAACGGGCGAGCAGCAGCTCTTGGTACCGTGTGCTGGGATTTGGCAAATAAGCGTGTCATCAGTAATTCATTTATTTTAGACGATCCAGACCTGAAAGATATTGACCCTACGGTATTAAAACATTGCCATGCTGCGGCTGCAACGTGTATTCTGGAGGCTGGAAAGCAGAAAGCTGACATATCTGCTATAAGGTACTAATACTCTGAAGCTACCCCATTTTTCTATCGGTTGTTACTTTAAACTGTACTGCTGAGTTAATGTTAACAAAAAACTAATAAATTCTTTTTTCCTGTAGCACATGTCTAGAAGACTGTATGCTGGATAAAGAGAGAATAGAACAATTTTGCACCGAATATGAGGTTTTTAAACCAATTTTGACATACTTCTGTTTTCTTTCTCTCATAGGAATTTATTGAACCTAGCAATTTTTTTTCCTTTTTTTTTTTTTTTCCCCCTCCAGAAAAACAAGGATGCACTGGAAATCCTATTGGGAAGGTAGGTCAATCAGTCAGCACAGATACATAGTTTCAATTACAGCTACTTTGAAACTGTCCTGGGAAACACCTATGCGTACTTCAGGTGATTAAAGTAAGAAATATTGTGCCATTAAAAAAAAAAAATTGTACAGTTTTAACAAACTTTAGAAAACAGTTGTTGAAACTTTTCTTCCTCCTTTTGGAATTCCACTCGTAAGAAACTTTTTGAACTTTTCAAGAAGCATTACAAGGGTCATGAAAAAGTTCTTTTATTGCTGGACAGCTTGAGAAAATGATATTTTCTTTTAGCGTAGGGAACTCGTAACTGTTGTGTCTTTCAGCATAGGCAGATCTCCTCTCCACATAACTGATGTGTCTTGGCGCTTGGAATATCAGATCAAGGTAATTTTAACTCATCAAGGTGTTTCTTTAGTCTGTTTCAGTGCTGAGACCTGACTTTTTTCTATGTTCTTTGTTTATAATTTAGAGCAATCAACTTCATAAAACTTACCAGCCTTCCTACTTGGTGACCTTAAATGTAGAGGTACTGTACTCCCAGCACCCTCAGAGGAAAATAATGCAATTTCTTTTTTTTTTTTTAATAAAACAGGCATTGTTTTTTTAATTTTTATTCAGAACGGTGATTCAGGATCACACCCAGATGTTAGTTTTACCTGCACGATGGAGCAATTACAGGTACTTATTTCCTTCATCATTGTTTCTATCCTTGGCTCCAGTTGCGGATGTAAATGTTTTAAACAACTTGCCAATCAAAATAAAATCACATTAAAAAAAAAAATCCAGGACTGGGAAGATAGGAGAGAATCTTCTATAAAAAATTATCCAAGTGTAGCTTTCCTGTCTTCTCAAATAAAGTTGCAAAGTAATGGGTTTTAGTTGCCTGAGGAGTGTTTTACATACATGCATAAATATTTTGTCTTTTCATAGCTGTGAAATATATATATACATATATATAGGAGGAAATACATCATTTTTCTGAAAATAATTTCCCGTGCTTTGGAGAAATCATTAAAGAAGCGGGTTCGATCATTTAAATGTGTCAGGATTAAAAATAGAGAACGAACTGAAGGCTCTTCAGTGGTGTTAATGACATGTAAGAAATGTACTGAAACAAACGTTGATCTTTGTTTAGCGATTTAAATGTGTAACTGAACAATAGAGGTATTGTAGTGCTTGAAAGTGGCCAAACTGTGGAGGACTGGGAAGAGGGGTTGGGGGGAGAGGAAAAGCAAGATATTAAAGCTTCAGGTTTATACTTCTGCCTTTTTATTGTGTGTCTCAAAAGTCGTTCTTTTCTTACTAGTGAGTGTTTTTAATCGGTTTGCTGTCTTAGTCAAATCTGATGTGCTTTGGCTGGAGAATCGTCCTAGTACAAAATTGCACTCAAAATATTTTCAGAATATTTTAGAAATGGCTATACTACTTCAAAGCCTAGAGCAAATGTCAGCTTTAGCCATCCTAACCATACCGATAAAATCCATGTGTTAAGAGTAGTGATCTATTTTAGTAGACAATTTATGTTAAAAGGTGTTTTCCTTCAGTTCCAACTTTCCTTACTACGTCGTAAAATAGGGAGCTATTTAATTATGTGCTGGTATTGTTCATCAGTTGCAACATTTCTTTGTGGTATAAGGTGCTGGTTTCCTTTGCCTCTCTGTATAAAAAAATGTTATGTTCCTCTAGCTGACCTTTAGAAAAACGTGTTTATTCTAAGACAGTATTTAATCTTTTAGGATTTAGTTGGAAAACTAAAAGATGCTGCAAAAAGTCTAGAAAGGGCGACTCAGATGTGATTGAAGGAAGGTGTCAACCTGCTGAGCTGAAGTACTCTCATTCCTAAGAGTGTCTTCTAAATGACAAATGTCTTTCATCTCTTGATGCAAACTGTTTTCTTTTCTTTTCTTTTCTTTTTTTTTCTTTAAGCCCTTGGATGCGAATTAAGTGAAATAACTGGGTTTTTGACCACACTTGGTATTCCTTGCTCATGTCCTATTTTTTTAATTAACTTTTGTTAAATATTTGCTGAACTGTCGTGTCTTCAAAGCATTGCTTCTATTTTATTTTGTGTATTTTTTAGAATTGTCACTGATTATTTTTCTCTGGGATGTAATAAAGTTTATTCGCTCCCGTTCTGCAGTTTCTATGGGTGAATTAGCTGTACCTAAAAGTAAGATGCTAAACGTCAGATCAGCTCCGTGAGGGGAAAATCCCTTCCGCCCGTGCCGCGGCTACGGCGCGTTCGCTAAATTGCCCACCGCGCTTGGTTATTTCGCTCCAACTGATCTGACATCTTCTGTGAGAGGAAGGGTCGGTCCCGGCGCGGGAGGCGAGAAGGACTTCAGATTAATTTTATGGGGCCGGGCTCCTGACGGGAAGCCGGGAGTCCGCGGGACTGAGCGGAGCCGGGTG
>NW_009616367.1:0-346 GCF_000690535.1 Cariama cristata
GCAGCTGTCCTTTCAGCAGCAGTGGCAGCGGGGGCCGTCAGCCCCTGGGAAGCCTCGAAGCCTCACGGTGCATGAACCTCGCCTCTGGCAGTCGCCTCGGAGAACAGCGTAGCTGTGGCCACGGGCCGGAGACTGCCTGGAGGTGAGCTTGGGGTGATGGGTCACAGTGCAGAGTGCAACTTCTGTGCCCGCTATGTGGGGGTGTTCCTTATTTTGCTTAAAGGATAGGAGTGAGTGGGAGTGCGTCATTTTGTTCCTGGGCTGGAGTTGGGAGAACAGGCTGGTTTCAGCCTGGGGAAGCTGGAGCTGATGGTGAGGGATGCTTCATCTGGGTCCTGCTGCACAC
>NW_009616367.1:377-10260 GCF_000690535.1 Cariama cristata
CGCAATGTTTTGGCCAGCAAACTGTCCTGGACAGCTCTGTGGCAGAGCAGTGCGTCACACAGAGTGACACAGGTAACTATGGGACAGTTACCCTTGGTCTGTGGGCCCGTCAGAGAAGCTCTGGTCAGGAATCATTCAGTTTCCCAAACAGCTGACAAATCTAGGTTTCTTATTGATCATTTTTAGTGCAAGGTGCTTCAGGCCACCTGAAAACCTTTTGGCCAGGTACATTTTGTGTGGAGAGGTGGAAGATTTGTCATCTGAAAGATCTTGAATGGGGGTGGGGGAAGATATTTTTTGCCTTAAAACTCTCAGCCCACCTCATGTGCCATATCGTGTTATCATGTGGTGTGTCTTGTGACTGTGTTGAGTGGCTTGGTCCAGCATTTTCTGGTAGGTAATTTCTGAAAGTGTGCATGTGTAGGCATGGGGAGGTTTGTTCAGGATTATGGAGCCCTTTGTGCTTTTGTGTTAACGTATGTCTGTTCTAGGCCTTTTGTGTTGGGAAGCCTTTGTTTGGTGTGTGGTTGTGACTGTGTAACAAATGCGTTAGCTCCTAATGTCGTATACATGTACTGTGAACTTCTTACTAGGTTGTTTCTGGTTGCCCATGTAAATCTAGCCAGATACCTTCTGCACAGGGGTGAGGCCTATCAGCTTGATCAAAAAGGGCAGGAGAGCAATAAAGAGGGAGGTAATCTATCTGCTATAGCTCCTTGAAAACAACTGTTCTTTATTTTCATTGTTACAAAGCGTGTGGCTGGGTTCAGTGGCGTGCTGTAGTTCTTGAAGGCTTATAGGAGTTAATTTTCTCTTTGGACAGTACATCTTACTGTTTTATGTGCTGAGTTTCTTAGCCTGCTCTCAGAAACCGTTGAGCCTAGTTTCTTTTGATCAGGCTATGTTAGGTGATATCACCTTCTCCTTTCGTAATAAAAAGCTGCTAATGTTTTCCCTCGGGAAGAGCTGTGGTGCTTCAAGCCCCGTGTGTTGTGTTTCAGAGGGGACTGGGAACAGGGTGTTGTCAGAAAGGCTGGTGGGAGGGGAGGCAGAGGAGAGGTTTGCTAGAACAGCACTGGGGCTGAAGCAGGTAACCCGGAAGGGTTTGCTTTGTCTGAGAGTTACAGGGGTGAGGAAAGAGGGGTATGTGCTCCCTGGCATGGGAGGAAGGTGCTCTCTGCAGTCAAGCAGCTGAGGTAGTTGGACAGACATGCGGCTAGAGAGATGAGTGATAATAACAAGGAAGAGGCAAAAGGGAGCTCCTCTGAGAGGAAGAAATACCAGGAGGCTTCCAGAGGTGAATGAAGGTGTCAGTGCCTGCAGAGCAGGCAGAAAGACCTGCCTGGCTCCACCACACAGTTTGCAGCGTGTGAATTGCCAACCCAGCTGGGGGGAAACTGCCCAATGTGAGAGGCTTGTTGACTGTTCACAGCCCTCACTGGTACCAGACATAGGAGATATTACAGGCTCAGGGAGTTGAAAATGTGTTAGGGTATCGTAACTGCGGGGATCGGACCATAGTTCTGCTGTGCGCGCTGGCGGAGAGCTAGTAAGGGATAAGACAGGAAGGCAATGCCGAGTTAGTGGTATCTGCACTAGCAGTTGGCAAGGCAGGACCTGCACAGCCCTTGGCTTGGACACGTGTACAGGCAGTGAGCTGCCAGGGAGACAGGAGAGAGGTAGAGTGGTCTTGTAGGAACGAGGGCAGGATGGCAGAAACCATACCTAGCGGGTGTGTGTAGTGAAAATAGGCATTTATAAATGGAAATTGCTTTGCCTGAGACTTGGCAATGTGAGGTGGCCCTTCTGCCCTTAGGCAGGGGTTGTGCTTTCCATGTAATGCAGTCTCTCCTGTGTCTGTCCACACCATGCATTTTGTCCTGTCCGTGCTTGAAAAGGCTCTCCTTGCCGCCTTCCTCTGTCCTGCTGTTGGCCTAATATCTCACTGCCTCCACTGATGGAGGAGGGATACAGTGTTATCAACAGAGCTATTAAGAGCTTTTCCAACAGTGTGGGTTTGAGTCTGATCTAAATGTTCTTGTCTGCTCCTTCTCCGAGATAAGAATGTACTATTGCACACTACTAGTCCTACTTCAGTGGAAATAAACACTTTTCTATTAGTTACTGCATTGGGGAGGGAGCAGGAAGTAAAAGACAAAATGCTACAAGGAAAAGAAGTAAGTTTGTGATATTCTTGACGTGTTCAGGAACGTCAAGAACTTGAAGTGAGTTTAGGTATTTTTCAGGGGAATCTCAATCTGACCTTGCAAACCTAAGTCCTCATGCTTTAGATCACACTTTGAGCCTGTGAACCTTTGAAATTCTCAAGTCAGGAGTCTGCTTTTTGGCTGGCATCATTTACGGCAATCCTAGAGAGCCTAAAAGCACTAGTGCCTTTTCGTTTGATTTGGGGTGGATGTAGGGGGTGTAGGTTTTTTCCCCTCCTGCTGTATTGGTTTGGCTACATCATAGAAGAGAGGGTGGTTTATTGCGCTTTGTGCCATCGGTGGAGTTAACCTAAATCTGTGAGTCTGGGGTCTTTGGCCGGTTTTTGTAGTGTTATAGGCATGAGAGCACTTAGGGCCTTGGGTCAGGAGATTGTTTTGTTTATAACAAGTATGTGTTAGCAAAAGTGTGCAATGTTGCTTGTGGAGAGAAGGAACCAACTGTTGCCCAGCTCCAGTTTGCTCTGTACACAGAAAATGGCTAGCTTAATCTTGCTCAAATCTTTTGATTACCTGTTGGTTGCTGCTGGCGGTTGCTTTTATTCTTAGAAGAAAATTGCCAAGGACTTTGAAAAATGGCGTTCCCAAGTGTTTGGAGGAGATGAAAGAACCTGAAACTGCTGCTTCTGATAGATCCGTAAGTATGTGAGGTGGTATGGAGCTGACTGCTATAACCAGCCAGCAACTTGCATTGATATTTTAATAACTATTAAAAAACATGTCTTTTTTCCCCTCTGTGCCCAGAATATGATGGTATTTGCTAAACTAGCTTGCTAATTTGTGAATTCTTTCGATAACACTTGCGTCTTTCCCTTTTCTTAGAGGGATGATCTGTCTTGCCTTGGAAGCAAGAGAATGTCCCAGTCTCTGATGCTTTTGCCGATTTTCTGCTTAACTTGCAGTAAGTCACTTCAACTTGGACATGCTTTTCTTGAGCCTTACCTGGTACTGTGGGTAGTTATTGTCAGCATTGGGGGGGAAGGTGAAGTTTGGCAGTTTTGCCCTCTATACTATACTCTGTAGCCCTCTCTACTTCTCTATACGAAAGGATGCCTTTTTGCAAGTTTGTGACAAATGAATTGTGAAGTTGACTGAGGCTTTGTGATTACATCCCAAAAGAGGCTCTAGCCTGTGCACACATCAGCAAAGTGTTAAGTCCTGGGCAACTTGATTCCTATCCCCAAAAAAAACCCAACCAGGCAAAAAAACCCCCCCACCAACTAAGCTCGTTTTTTTTTTGTACAGGACACTAATTTTTAGTACTTCCCCCCCTGTTTGGTACATGATAGTTAGAACCACTTCAACAAAGTTTTGTCTCCAGCTCCTGAGCAAACCTTGCCCGCTTCCTCCTGCCCTCTCTACAGTTGAATTTTGCCAGCTCCAGGGTGGAGAACAGAGCTGACTATGCAGGAGGGCATCCTCCTGTGAAGTCTGGAGCTGGAGAAATGGACTCTTCCCCAACCTTTCTCCAGATCAGTGCCCAGCTGTGCCTCTCCAGTTTATGTGGACCTGGCAGTGATGGGGTGAGGTGGTGGGGAAGAGGAGGCTGGCTGCACCGCTCTCTCTTTGGAGGGCTCATTGGTGAGCTAAGCACAGCTGCTTCTGAGCTGGTGCCTAACAGCTTGTGTAACGAGTGGTGTTCTTGGGTTACCAGTCAACAAAGACTTTGGTAGAGATTTTCTTTGTATGCCCTTTGGCTGATGGCAAGGACTTGACTGTTGAGAGGGGGCTCAGGGTTTTTGAACACAGGGGAGACTCAGCAGAGGATATTCCACTGTTTTTATTGAGCCGAGGTTAGTTTTGCCTTGTCTTTTGTCTCTGTTCATATTCCCCTGTCACTTCTATAATTTGTTCGCAGCTGTACCTGCAGGCCCTTTGCTCTCCACAAGGTTGTTCCTGTGCTGTCCCCACATATTGTTCCTGTGCATGAGCATTTGATAAGGAATTGTTGGAGTGACAAAAAGTGCTGATAGGTCAAAGCTGCAGCGATAAGAGTAACTGTTCAGAGACTTCATGTCTCTGGTCTGTTTATCAAATGAAAAGGTCTGTTTATCAAATGAAAATAGTAGCAAACAGCAGGATCACTGAGGTGATGACTTCTTGGGCATCATCCAAGGGATTGTCATTGGGTTGTGCTTCAGAAATTATTTTCTTGAAGCAAGGCACCTGGCCTCTTCAAAATACAGTGTGGTCCCTGGCAGACATCCCCTTGCATTGGTGGGGTGTTGACTTCCCCTCACAGCACTTGTGTAGAGCTGTCAGTGAGCATACTCACACAAGCAGAGTAGTGGGGTGGTGGCCTGATAGAAGTCAGGATTTGGTTGTATTTGAAAACTCGTTCATTGTTGTAATTGGTTAGACTTGTTTTGTTTGAGGTGCTGTAGCTTCTTGATGTAGAAGCACTAGAGTGATGCTTAGGAGGTATGTGCTTAAATTATAACTTAAATGAGATTACCTTGTATATTACATAATTTCTTTAGTATAAGTAAATTAAAATTATGCAATGGGTAGTAAGATGGATGGTATCTAACATAAAGCATAATCGCTTGAGCAAGTATTTCGGTTTAGTTTCTTGTTCTAGCAAAGTGAAGAATATACTCCCTGTCTCTTGACAGCTGTTGTGTGCTTTTTGGGGCAGGGGGCTACCTGTTGCTGGGACTGTGCCAGTACAGTGATTGTGTGGAGGTGTGAACTGGTGGTGCCTGTGCTCTGAGCTGGGCAGATGGGAGGTTGGAGCATGGGAGCTGGGCTGGAGTAATGTTGAGTTGGGATGAAGCAAAGTGCCCGTTGGAGAGGGTGGGATAGTGTTAGTATGAATTCTGTATGAGGTTATGCTCCAGCCGTGTGCTGCTAGTGCCTCTCCTTACTCCAGCTCTCAGATGCTGAGGCTGCTCTTCTGCTGCAGGTGTGCTGGCGAGTCTCTTCCCAGGTGGACAGTGTGCTTCTAAAGACTTGGTGTTTTAGCCATTTTTCTTGTGTTTATACCGCAGCGATGCTTGACTGTTTCCGACGGTGTAAAGGCCTAACAGGAACACATGGATCAAGATTGTGTTGGCAGCTTCAAAAAGTTTATAGGGAACCTTTCTCCAGGTTACAGCACGTTGATGTGTGGGTTTAAGTTCTTTCCAGTACAGGTGTACCTGTGACGAACTTCATCGCAAGCACGCTGCCCTGTCCTCTAGCTACCAAATGCTGAGATGCGTCCAGGAAATGGAAGCAAAAGGCAAATATTATAAAAAGGTAAGGTGAGGAAGAAAAAGTTCAGAGAAGAAAAGACCAGATTTGCAACGTGAACTATGTTGTCTGGCATTTTCATTTTTAACTGTTGAAGGCAGCAACTTGAACAGAATTGTGGCTTTGTTAGGAGTCATACTAGCCAGTGACAGCAAGGTATGCCTTTGTTTACTGTAGTCCAATCCTTGTGCATCATCAGAGCACTTCTGGTGGCATGGTGAAAGGGATTAGCCTCAGCCATGTCACTTGAGGTTCAAATAGAACATGTTTTCCTTCCATTTGTGAGGCAGACCGACAGCTGCTGTGGGGTAGCTCTAGCAGCCCGATTGCCTCACATACCAGTATCTTCATAACACTTATTAAAATAGGTCATGGATTAGGCAAAAAACACAGTCCAGGGGAAAGAGCTTCCTTAACAGTTGTAACAGAAAGGGCAGTTACCTCCTGTGCTGTGGCCTTCTGCACCTGCAAGAGGAGCAGGGAGGAACGGAACAGACTTCATCAGGAGCCTGAGCAAGGGACAGCAGGGGGATGCCATAAGAATATATAGTAAGGAGATGCCGTGCCTGACATGAGATGAGGGGGGAAATACCACGAAGCAAAGGCAAGCTGGGTTTGTGAGGCTGGCAGCCAGCTGCAAAAGCGCATGTTGAAAGGAAAGGATGGAGTTTTCTCATCTTGATTTCCTAAGGCGATGCTTTTATGTCTGCGCTTGTCAGGTGTGCAGATTGGTACTTTGCCAAGACTGTTTTGTTTTCTCCTGTCCTCTATTTGATACTGCTGTGAGGGAGAAGATAAGCAGAGAGAAGAAACTGGAAAAAACAATTCTTTCCCTTGTTTGAGCGCTGACAGACAGAGCGTGCTTTGTTCTGGTCTCAGTGGTCCCAGGCTGGCAGGCAGTCTTAGAAAGATCATAGAGCAGCTCCAAAGAAGGACTTCAGCTCTTAGTAATTTGCTGAGTAACCTCAAGTTTCCTTATGAAATAGTGATAGTACTTTTTCTCTCTACACTTTTTTGCCTGTTGATGATGTTTAATAGGAAGATATTTTTTTATCTGCTTGGAGTAAATGTTCAGGGTTTTAGTGGGTCACAGGCTAGGATGAGTTGACGTTCCTGTGCTGTTAGAAAGACAAAAGAAAAAAAAAAACACGTAAAGCTGTTTCAATAGCAGTATGCCTTGTAAGGCACAAGATGTCATGCTTCTGTTCTCAGCTCTGCTCAAACAGTAATTTGCCTGCAGTACTGATCTACTGTTTTGGAAACCTCACCTGGAGAAAAGTAAAGACCGATCTAGTCAGTCTACTGAGTCCAGACAAACTACGAAAATCTTGATTTGAAAATCCTGGCAGGAGAGGTTAAATGGCAGGTTTTATTCATGTAAAGAACAGAGGTATGTGATTGCATCTTTGTATTGCAGAACTTGTCTGGAGAGGGCACTGCTATTCTAGGTATTCCTTGTACATGGTAAATATTTGATCCTAGGGATTATTTCAGTAGCTCTGCTCATTGTTTCAAATCCGTAACCAGTTTTGTCAGTGTCCTTTTCTTCTGTAAAAAAATGTAAATACTATGTGCATTCATTCAGCAAATTCACAGATATATGGTGCAGCATTATGCATAGAGTGATTTTGATATTAATTGCATCGACCCTAAGGTGCAAGTTGACTTGTATATGCCAGTATTGATGCATACTCTCAAGCTGTTTACACCAGGTGGGAACCTTTTGTAACTATAGATAGCTAATTTTCTAATCCAGTCCTTAAAATCCTGTCTGCTGAGAGCCCATGCCAGCTGGTAAGATTCCTCTGTTATATTGTACCTAAACGTGATAAAATTGACACATGCCAGTGGCCTGCTGGGAGAGCTGACAAGCATTGGGTTCTCTCAAGGTTCAAGTGGCTAGTTTCCTCCTCGGAGCAGAAAGAGACTGTTGCATTCCTCAAGGTAAAATCTTTGTTTGCTTAACTTATTCAGGATCAAAGTAGGGTTTTTTTCTGTATCTTTCAGAAGTAAAAGGTTGAAAAGTAAATTGTTCAGTTAAGCTTTTACCTAATTGCTGAAGTTTCTGTCAAATCTAGGCTTTCTAATACAACAATGAGATAAGTAGGTAGCCTTTAATGAAAATAATAAGGATGGCAAGTTTTGGCCTATTTGCAAATGGATACACAGAGTTAAGAGCACTTTGGCCATAAAAACGTTGCTCACTTGTTAGAGGCGAGGGGATGGTTAAGGCCAGCGGGCGACATAAAGCAGGAGACAACAAAATGAAGCACAAGCCATAAAGTAGGAACCACGTGCTCAATCCGTTCAACTGATCACAGGAATCCAGCCAGGAAATCATGCCAACAGCCACTGCTTTGAGAAGGAGCCAGTAGCTGCTCCTCAAAGGACTCCATCATTGCTGGGAGAAGGACGCAAGTAAGAGATCCGGTTTCAGATCCAGTCTTTGTTCAGCTTTTGTCATTTGGTTTCCTAAAGGGCCATTTGGATGAGGATGTCTTGGGATTTTGCAAAGCCGTGGGCAGAAATGGAGGAGAAATATACGTTCTGAGGACAAAAGAACAGAAATGCATTGAGAGTTGCATATCAGAGATTCCCCTCCTTCTCTGTTAGCGGTGCCTGGAAAATAAGGAGGGAGTCACGTGGTGTGAAATGGGAGCACGAATTAGTTTTCCCCTTGGGCAACTTGGAGGCTGATGTCTGAAAGCCTCTCCTCTCCCGTGAGGAGAGGGACTTTACTGACTTACCAGCTTCCTGTAGTTTGTGTGTAGTTAACACGTTCTGTGGCAACCTTGGTAGCGCTCCTAAATGCCACTGTAACAAAAATGAGAGCCTTCCCTGCCATACTTGGGAGAACGCTCTCAAAAAGATTTTGTTGTTTTTCTGTTCAGCAAAGGGCAATCCATGAGTGTGGAGGACGTTTTCTCACGGGAATTAAAGGGCTGCCCAAGCCAAACTGAGTTTTCAGCTGTATACCACTAACTAGACTGTGCTAGGGGGTAGTTCTCATCGATGTCAGAAAACGCAGTGGGTAGCACTGCACGGACTCTTGCTTGTAATCAGCTGGGACAGAGTTTAAAGCAGTCCCTAGCCTCCCCTAAACTCAGAGTGAGGGAGTCCTTCAAGTTGCTCAGTGTTGCAGCTGAAATGGTCCTTAGTGGATCCGCAGTACATCTCTGATCTCCTCATCGCTCGAGCACAGTCAGAGTATAGCATATCGTGAAGCTCCCATTGGCATTTCACGTGCTGTTACCCAAGTACTTGTTTTGGGATGAAAACCTCGTTGCGTAGTTTTCATCGTGGAACCCTTTTGTGCATTCCCTGACGTTAGGAGATTCTGACAGATGTCGTATTCCGTGTGCGCAGGTGGATGCTGAAGTTGTGATCAGCACCTCAGAATACCGCAACTGGATTACAGAGGGCGTGTGTCTCAGTTTTCTCTCCATTTCTAGCAGGACAAAGGTACCAGCCATTTCTCTCTAGTTTGATAATATTGATAGCTATGGCTAGTTCCTAGATTAAACAGATCTTTCTTTATAAAGCTAGTGTTACCTGATTGAGAAATGAATGTTTTTCTTACATCTCACTATGATCAAAATGCTTATAAGCTTTACTGCATTAGTGAAATGTTTTTAATAGAGAGGGGTAATACGGTTAACTTGTTCAAATCCAAAATTCATACCTTCAGTTTCACAATTCCTTAGCACGGTAGGGATGCCACAGCATTTTTGCCAAGTAAACCATTTTCAAAGGCTATCAACTTTCATACGTAACAACTTACTGATTTCTCAAGCAAGAAGGAAAGAAAGAAGGAGGAAAGACTTTTTTTTTTTTTATTTTTTACCGAAACCCCATCACAGCGAGCCCTGGCCAAATAAAGAATTAGGAGCCAGTGACATACAAGCACCAGCAACTGCAATACAATTCTCTCTAGGAAGAAGTGAAGGGGATGTCATTGTGCATACAATAAGAAGTGGATTCCAGCTCTCCCTCGTTATGTTAATTGCTGTATTGGTTGCACTGGAGATGTCTGGAACTGTTTGGATTTTCTTAATTAACAATTCCCATCAGATTTAAAATGCAACAAAAGGGATGGGTGGGCAGGGTTGACAAATTGAGTAATGTCTAATGAAGTCTGTTTGAAAGGCTGGCTTTAAATCTTAGCTCTCCAGTGTCGCAGAGCATTTTGATTTGTGTCTGTTCAGCGATAAGCCAATATGACAAGAAACCATTCTACTTTGCCCCCGCCTGAATGAGGAAAATTCATCTTAGCACTTCATTTTGATCATTCCTAAATTTGTAGGCATAAAAACTTCAAAGCCATGTCAGTGGTACCTCTGTAAAGTATGAATGGTTTCCACAACAGGCTTGTAATACGAGTCGTCTTAGGCAGCGATTTGGACAGGCATACCCTTCGCTGGGTG
>NW_009616368.1:0-1157 GCF_000690535.1 Cariama cristata
GATTTACTCTCCTCTTTAACGCTACAGTGACCGAAACAAACAGAAAGGAAAAGCCCAGCCCCAGCGGTCGGCTCGGCGCGGGGTGGGAGAACTTCCCTGAGCCCCGGGCAGGGAGCGGGGCAGGAGGCGCCCGCTGGAAACCCACGGCCGGGCCCCTGGGTGCCACGGCCGGGCCCTTGGGTGCCCCTGCGGCCCCGGGAGCTCGGCGAACACAAACACCTCCCCAGAGTTCCCCACGCCAAAGGTGTGACATGAAGGGGGACCCCCTTAGCAAACACAACTCCAGCGGTTATTTTTCACGCGTTTCTCAAACCAGAGTCCTGACAGTTAAAAACTGGGGGTGAGTGGGGGAGGGGACGGACCCTACTGAACTCCAGAAACATATTTAAAACTCTTTAACCTAAAATATCTACATATTAAAATGCCAAACAACCAAAGCTGTAAGCTCTCAAAAGCCCAAGATCAAAGTGCCATCATCTTTTAATGTAAACCTTTTGTTGTATCAACAGTCTTAAGAGGGATGAGAGACATCAAAATAAAAACTGAGACAAACTGTGGCTTTGTAGCTGGTTTTTGTTTTAGTCTCGTCTCTCAATTTGGGCCATGAAATAGGTCAGCTCCATTACTGATCAGCCTTCCCACAAATATTTAAAACAAATTGAATTGCACACCCAATACCCATCACAATTACGCCAGGCACAATAACTAAATTAGCAATTCAACAAAATAATTGGAAATGCGATTCTCTCTATTCCACAGCCTCCCTCAGGGGTTTGGCCGATCTATGGGGGGAAAACTCTGCTTTACTAATTCTGCAGCTAATTAGAGACACACTTGTAAATGAAGTTGTTTGTCTGAAAGTTGAAATTCTTTGTTATTGTGGGGTTGGGGGGGGGAGAGGATTAACACAACCGCTCTGTCCCCCCCCTCGCACACATCATTCCCCAGTACACCGCCTAGTTGCTGTGCAATGTTTTGCGAAGGTATAATGCCCATTTGTGTAGGTACTAATTAGCAGCTGTATCATGAATTAATAAAGAATTAATATTCTGTTGGGGGGGGTGTGTGAAATATCTCACTTGCTGTTAATTGGCAGCATTAGGAAAACTTAGCAGAAATCATCCTGGTTATCTGTGCCCTTGTTAAACAGCGCTGGG
>NW_009616368.1:1169-1428 GCF_000690535.1 Cariama cristata
CGCAGCCCCGCGGTACCGGACGCAATCGCTGCGACCCCGCCGGGAAGGGGCAGGAACTGGGGGAGCGGAGCCGGCCCCCCCTTCACCCCAGTGCTGGGGTGCGAGGCCGTGCGAGGTGCCCATCGCCCCGCTGCGGGACGCGGCCACGGCACCACCGGGGCCTCTGCGGGCAGTGGGTCTGATGAGTTGTTACTGGGGGGTTACACGGGCTGCGCTTTCCTCCAGCATAGCCGCATCCAGGCGAGCCACCTTTTTCATG
>NW_009616368.1:1778-2094 GCF_000690535.1 Cariama cristata
GGGCCCCCGCGCCGCGGCCACCGAGAGGGCAGCCAACCTGCCGGCACGGCGAAGCCCAAAGTAGGGGAGGGACGTGGCGCTTTCTGTTAAACATCTTTAATGCTTGCGCTGACAGTGCAAGCAGCATGAAACCATTCCACCGACACAAACTTTGGAAGCAGCTAATTTACTCCCCTTGATGCCTTTCAGAATTGTGGTTATTAAACCATGAGCTCTTAATGATGCTGGGAGACCACACAGCTTTGCTGCTGCTCAGAAACGAAGTACAGGTACAGCTGAAGGGGTGCTGGGGGGGGGGCCCACGCCTCGGCTCCCA
>NW_009616368.1:2463-10146 GCF_000690535.1 Cariama cristata
GAGGTTCATGGGAGGGACGAGCATCACCGCTGGGCTCTTTGCTGTTCCTGAGGTCATTGGTGGGATCCCGAAATAGAAAGGGCAGCGGAGAGGAGCCAACGGTGACACTTTTAGCACGTTTCCGCCTGCCAAATTTTGACCAGAGCGCGGCAAGCTGGAGGTGGGACAGGAGAAATCAGTGCACCTCCCTGAGAGCCGCAGCTCCTGCTTCGCTGCAAGCATAAAGATTTATTATTAATCCATGATACATATGTTTTCCACACAAAAAGCCAATCGCCACCTTGGCACTTATTTTCTAAAGCCAAGAAAAACGCTACACTCTACAGCGGGCAGGGAGCCTGCCCTCAGCTGCCGCCTCACCCCGCATTGATGGAGAGGGCCAGGGACCAGCACCCCGAGGAACAGGGAACAGCAACGCTCCGCTGGCTTCGTGGGGCCGACGGCTCCTCCTGGCACAGCCAACGCTGCGGCACTGGGCCCGTGGGTGCCTGAAGAACAGGCAAAAAGTCAGGTACTGCTCTTGGGCGCACTGGCCAGAGGAGCTGGGTTTACTGACATTATCACACTTTCCCTGCTTTTTTTTTTTAAAAAAAAAAACAGTCACAAAAGAAAACCAGGGTAGCACACTGCCGCCTCGCCCAAAGGACCCGTTTCTGTAACGGGCCCCTCACCCCGCGCTGCACGGGCTCTCCCCAGGGGTGCTGGAATTCAGCAGAGCGGTACCTGTGCACAGGTGGGCTTTTCCTTCTGCTTTTAAACCCAGGATCCCCCCTCCGCCCCCTGCTCAAGCCAAGTCCCTGCAGCTGAGCTGGCTCTCCCTTGCTGTGGTGGCCTCTGCTCCATACACCACCAACGGTGTCAGGAAGCTTTTTACTGGAAACAGGTGACGAAAGGGAGACTTAATCTGTGATGATGAGGTGCAAAAAAGATTAATTAGTATCAGCTCTGCAGACAGCTCTAGGGACACCGTGAAATGCAAAGTGCAGCTACAGAGAAAGTGGTCCAAGAGCAAAGGCCAGACCTGTGTGGCAGCAGAGCCCGGCGCAAGCAGCGGCAGGACCGGGGAGCAGCCCGGCAGGAGCAGAGGGAAAGGGGGGATCACGGCGAGGAGAGCCGAGGGGGATCATCTGCTCCTGCCCGCTGCCGGGGAAGCAGGGGTTGTGGGGTGGGCTTCCCTCCCTGGGATCTAACCTGTTACGTACTTTAAAAACGGAATGTATTTTTATTTAGGCTTAGTAAGAAAAAAAAATGAAGTAAAATTTAGTTGCCCACTGAAAAGCTGGTAAGCTGTAACTTACACAGGGACAAAATCCCCAAAAAAGCCTTGTCTTTCTGACTGTGAAGTTCAGAAGTGGGGCTTTTCAGGCACGGAACAAAAAATGTAAATTGTGACTGCAAGCCTTTACATTTTTGTGACGTGTGCTGGGTGTCATCAAAACACCAAACCCCCCGCAGAACTCGGTCGCTGCCGAGCCCCTGGAGCAGCCGCCCTGTGTTGCAGGAAGCCCGGGAGCAGCTCAGCTACGAGGTGCTGAGCCCGCGGCACCGTGTGGGTGCTGAGACACAAGGCCCCTCCAGAAGCTTTCCCAGACACAAAGCCCCTCCAGAAGCTTCCCCATGGCACGAGTGGGACCCGGGCAGGGGGGTTCTCATCTCACCAGCGCCCTGATCCCCGTGAAATCGCCGTGCCAAGTCTGACCAGGTCTGCAGCCCCGGTACCCTGGGGACTGCCGGGGGCTGAGCTCCAGCTGCACAAGAAGTTTCCAGCCCCGGTCCCGCCGTGCTCCTGCTCTCCTTTAAAACTCCCTGCCTGTTTTGGCTGCTTGCTCCGCTCCTGCTCTCGCTCCGTGCAAAGTGATGCCGAAGACGCCCGTTAAGTAACACCGTGCTGGCGGGGCTACGAGAGGCCACGGCTGCTGGTCCCTTTTCTGCACTGATCACACTTGGACAATCAGTTTACAAAGCATTTTAATTAGATCGCACAAAACACAAAAGAAAGACGATGCAGTTCATGTGGTCACAAGCGATGGCCATCTTACACATGTATATACGCACGTATTATCTACGCACGATCAGCTCCATTTCAGCTTGACCACAGCAGGCTAACAAATTCCCCTTACAGGGATTTAATTTCCGGCTTCTGACCTTTGGATATAAAAACCCCACAAAACCCCTCAAGTGAGTCATCTCCTCTGGCCAGGTTTACATGCCTGCTGGTGTCCTTCAACAGTCATGGCAGTGGTGAAGACAAGATGGCTCAGAGTCATGATCAGCAGAAATAATTAAGTGCACAGGATCAATGCTGGACTGAAAAATTCACCAATATGTTCTAATTGCAGAACTGTCCCCAGCCGTACCCCCGCGTTGTGCTCATCGCATCAGCAACTGTCCCTGTGTGCAGCGCGCGCTCATTCAGAAATGGGAGTGTGAACCAGGAGCTCAGGGTGTCTGCAAGGGAGAGCACCTTCTCTCTGGTTTAAGGCCGTGTTAATTATGTAAATGACATTTAAATCCTCTTGACTCAGTGGAAAATAAAAAGTCACACATTTCAGATATGCAGCGAACAACCAGAACAGCACGCTTTTAAACACTCCCCCCCATCCCCCAAATAAAAATCTCGAAGGGTTTAACACAAACGTGGGTGACCTGATTGCAGGGGGGCTGGTGGTCCCTGCTGGGCTGAATCGCGTGTCCCTCCCCCCGGCAGAGCACTGTGCCCACGCTGAGCAGATTGCAAAATCAAGGTCAGGAATTTAAAGAGAATAGTTAAAAATGGGTTTGCTTTGGGAGGAAGCAGAGTTCTTTTTAAAGCTAGAGAGGAGGGCGTTCAGCCGAGCTAAACGTCTACCCCCAACTCCTCTTTCTGAGCCTGTGTGATTTGGCAGTCACCGCATCCGATGGTCCTTCAGTGAGGTTTTCGGCAACAAACCAGGGGCTGGAGAGACCTTGTGCTGGGTGCTCCCGGGCAGCTTCACGCGACGACAGGAAGGCCGAGCCCGCAGCTCCCCAGACAGAGGAGAAGCCACGAGCCACGGCGGCGTCCGGCGCGGGGAGCGGGAGGAGCATCCTCGCGCAGTGGCCAAGCCGGCGCGGTCAATCCTGGCATGGTCAATCCTGGCACGAAGGCTTGATGCTAATTCTGCTCGGGTTCTTCGGGACTCCTGATTTTTCCAAATAACGAACGATAAAGCTCCGTCCTGGGGAAAAGAGGAAGGAGGAAAGGGGAAAAGTTACTTTTCAAGGTCGAAAGGGAATCAAGAGGCTGCCAGCAAAACCATCCACTCCTTAAAACGAAAAGGTCTTGTATAATTAAAAATGCATTCAACAATCTTTATTAATAAATACAAGCAAAGGGGAGAACTTGCATAAGACCAATCACACGCAGTACAGAAATATGTAAATATTTCAGTGTGGCTGGATACCATATCTCTAGAGAATGAGGTTTTCTATAAGTTTGCCCTTTACAGACAGGCTCTTCAAGTAAGAAAACAAGATTGAATATTTTAATAGGATGTATGAGACCGCAGAGCCATAAGGAGGATTCAATCAGACAGTCTACGTGGGACTGTAATTTAGTTTTCATACATTTTCTTGGACTTGACGGTACTTGAAAAACAATGAAAATGACCCAGCAACAAGATTCCAATTAATATCACATATGCAGCAATTCTGATAACAGGAGCAAGTTTCCCTTTTTAAAAAAAAAAAGGAAAAAAGGGCTGGTGTTATTTATGTTTAATTTTAGAACCAAAGTAACCTGAGGAGAGAGATGGGGGAAAGGAGAGAGCATTTTTATAAATCACACGCTTCTGGAAATCAAGGAAAAAGCACTGGGAGAGCCTTATTGTCTCCATATGCATTTTCTAAAGCAAGCGCCTGCTCTAAGAGGCCGAGGGCCGGCGTCTCGGTGCTTCGTCAGGGCCAGCGCCTGGGAAAGCAGCTGCTGCAGAAGCCGGGCCAGGAAAACTGAGGACAGGCAGAGAAAAGAGACTTCTCCACCGCTCAAGAATGAGTAAAACATGGCTTCAAAGGATGAAATTCAGCCCTGACAGCGATACTGTGATTTTGGCTGCCTCCTCAATTAAAACCACAACAGGGACCACCCTCGCGGGGGGCTGCTTTGATGCCTCGCTCCTTCACAGATCAATAACAGATGGCAACTTGTTTGAAAACTGTCTGCTTCTTGCAGACACTTCTCCTGGAGAAAGTTACCTGTCAGGCTCCTGAAAGAAGGAACTTCTAAGTTTGGAACAGCGATGGCAGAAAAACGCCAGCCGTTAATCCCAGGAAGACAAGGAACAACATATCTGTTCCAGCAAGGCAGGAGGATGGACGGACGTGCACAGACCACTGAGACAAGAAACCATTCTAATTCATGGGCCACATCTCTCAAATTAATTTTCATTTAGAAGCTAATTAACCAATCAGCTGCTCTACCCTCAGAAAATGAGTCGGTGGTGAGGGATGTGTCTCCTTACTTAACAAAATGGTCAAAGCCGTGTTTTGTGTGCAAAGCTCAGCTGAGACTACGAAACCACAACTGGAGTTTCGGTGTTAAATCAGGGTCTGGCAAGTTTAACACAAATGCAAAATCAAAACACTTCTAGAAAACAGAACTGAGACGTGAAAAGCTGAAAACTTTGACACTTAAAAGAAAAAAAAGAGGAGGGAGAGGAATGCCTTACCCAAACCTACACCACTTTCCATCTTGCCTGACTATTAACTGATAAAAGTAACTGGCTTTTGCTGTTTCAACTCAGCAATCAGATGGCAAGCAGCACTACTGCCAACAAGGACATTGCGACTTTAAGGCTCCATCAAATGATCGGAAGGAAAATGCAGAGTGATGCTATTCAGTCCTCCGACAATCACAGCCCTCCAGCCTCGCTTTGCCGGCTCAGCGCAGACCCCATCATTACACTGAGCAAACATTTCCACTTGTACTGCAATCTCGATGAAATTCCTGGGCAGCGCGCAGCGGTTCCTGTCCGCAGCGGGGTTCACGTGTTGGGAGCAGAGAGGGAAATGCTGAAACTGGTGTTTTGATAGAAGATCATTTCACACTCAGGTGGGCAAAGCTGACAAACACTTGGGGTTTGCTCCTGTCGGAGGAGGCTGAGTGGCTTGGGTACTTTCAACGAAACTGCACCGATTTCATTCTTTCTCCCCCCTCCCTGGTATATGCCTCATTTTAAAGATGGTGGCTTAATTGCATTGAGGGAAACAATCTGAGGAAGACCAATGCCAATACCAAACGCACCCACTGTGCTGGTTTCCAGCCCGCAGGTACATTAGCGGGAGCCACAGAAGGCCTGGGGCAGCTGACGGCGGCAGACCCCAGCCTGTTCCCTCCTGTGCCAGAGGAAAGCATCTCTGCAAAGAACCCTCCCTGCGGCCAGCGGGATCTCGGGACTCCTCTTCTCGGGGTTGTTTCCATTTTCCCTCCCACCGCAGGGATGCTGCTGTTGCCCCGGCTCAGGGCTCGAAGCCTCTAGTCCATGCAGCTCCTGCAGTCTGTTTTAAGGCAGGTGCCGGGCACAGGCACTAACCAGACCAGTTCGACTGTCGGCTATTAAATAACATCCAGCTCTCACACACAGACTCACTCCCACCCCTTCGTGCTTTGCCAAGGAACAACATGGTCTCCACACGTTTCCAGCGCTCTGTATGCTCTCCCACAGGTCTTGCACAGCCGACCTAAACACCATTTCAGATCTTAATCCTGAGCCACCACGTAGCCCTGCAGACACGGCTGTTGCTTGGGAAGATCCACTGCTCCCGCTGCAGATGGCCCCGCTGCCCTCCACCGACGTTAACTGCCCACCGTGGGGATATTCTTTGTCCTGGCTATAAACCCCCTGCTCTCCTCTGGCCACCAAGTCACTTGGGCAACACAAAAGAGCGGGCTGCAGAAATCCTGTTTTGGAGCCGGTGCCGGGGGCACGAATCCACTGGCAGGCAGCCCCCGCTCAGCCCCACCGCTGCCCACAGCCGCAGGCTGCCTGTAGGTCTCCTCCTTCTCCTCTTCCACATCCCGGGGCCAGGGAGAAACAGAAACGGCTTTCATTGTGTCCACAAGCCTCACGCAGAGGTAACAGGTTTCAAACCTTCTGGCTCCGCTGGCTGCTTGCCGAACACACCCCAAAGGCATTTTGCAAAATTCAAAGGGGACTTGCTCCCAAACATCACCTCCACTGCTCCGAGGGGCTCCCGTCTGCAGGTTCTCTACGTAGGCCCTTCTCCTCTTGTAGATTCATTCTTTTTTCTTACAGTCCCCGGTACTGTAAGGAAATTCAAATATAATCTGCACATTCTGGGGAACCCCACAGAAACTAGCCAAAGACAGCAAGAGTTTCTGTGTTTGCCCGGGGAGCAGGCAAAAACCAAACGTAATGTTTCTTCGCAGCCTGCTTTGGCCTTTCCCACTGGTGGAGAACCAGTCTCCTCACGTTTTTGTCTTCATTTTTGCTTTTTGATAGTCTTCTGATGGGTACAAGAGTTCAGGGATCAATGCTGAATTTGCTCCAATCCTACAGATTTTAAATAAACAGTCATTTTTCAAGCAAGCAGAGGCCCAGAAGACTTCAAGCAAGAATTTGTCTTTGCCGGCACTGACAGACCCCGACATTCGTGCCCCAGGTTTCACGGGTGCAAGGAGGGGTTGCACCCGCAGCCGCAGGCCCTGCAGCACCGAGCCCAGTGCCCCCCGCGGCCCCCATCCTCCCGGGCGCGACGCTGGCAACCTCTGTTGAAGTAAAAATTCAAGTGGAGCTGTTTGGGTAATAACACAGCGTGGGCAGACACCCTGGCAGAGAGTGACAGGAGAAAGAGGGAAACCAGGTAACCCCACCACCCCCGAAACAGAACAAATAATTCACTCTGGAAAAAAACAAAACAAAACAAAAACTCCCAACCTTTTTTTTTCTCTTCTCATCATCTAGGCTACCTTTCTTCTACAGCATCTCCCCTCAGCAGGATTTAACCATGCAGAGAGTAAAACTCATCAATCCTCCAGGTTTAACCTTGTCTCTGTTTCAATTCACCAGGGTAAGTGTGGATTTTAATACTTTCAGCCCCCTTCAGGCTATGCATAATGAACTTGGATTTTGGTTAAAAAATATAAAATTTCCCTCCTCCACCCACACATATTAAACATCGCACTCGAGCCACTGAGTTGAAACAACCCACCCCACTGCAAGACCGCTACCTCCAGATGAAGGAAAGGTGACTTTAGCACAAAGAGGTCCTGGTCTTAGCAACGTGCTGAGGAATAACCTATGCGAGTAATTAACAGTACTTACACCTCAGGTAGAGAGTGCGGCAGAAGCAGGTCGATACAGGGGTCTTCCTTGAATTAAAATTTAACTTACCCTTTATTGCAACCTACAAAAGCAAGTAATGAGCACTAACATTTTTATTTCTTTTAAACTGTCATTTAGGCTGTAGAGGGGATAATTACCTATTTCCACTGTAGTAAGGTTTTATCACCCTTAGTGAGGCATTTTCTAATTTAATATTTTTACTATATTATCATAAAACCTGTTTCTGGAAAAAATGATCACGAACCACACAGCCATTTGCCATAAAACATGTGTGTGTAAGTACCTCGGCTTAATTATTTATGCATTTCTTCCACGCTGACTCCAAAGGCGGCGGACGGCACAGGTGCTGGATGCACCGGGC